>NW_026015737.1:0-33890 GCF_020379485.1 Brassica napus
TAGCTAAACTACACTTTTGCTTCATAAGAACCACAAAGCAGAGAAGTGCTTTGCTACTTGAGTGTTTAAAACCTATCAGAGAGCAAAAGATTTAAAAGTGAGATTATAACCAATCAAACTAATCAAATTAATAAACACTGATAATGAACAAATCTTTGATAAATCCATTCTATACCCATTGGTAAAGAACAAAACCATACACAAACTCAAGAACTAAGCAAGACCCAACGAGCTCGATGATGCATGCAACAACAAAACAAGTCTAAACACTAATAAGAACATTCCTTTCATAGATCCATTCGAAGATAAAAGGTGAGAGCTTTCTTCACTTACAGGGTCCAACGAGAAATCGTCTTTGAATTCATCTTTGAATTCTTCTCTTTCTCTATCTTTCTCTATCTTTCCTTCTTCTTTTGAGGTTCTTCGGTGAAACAAAACATAATCGGCTTTGAATCCAGACAGAGAAGATGGAAGTGATCGAGATTGGATCGCCTTTGTAATAACAATCCTGACACCAGCGAAGATGGAGATCAAAATCGACAGAGAAGGAGTGATCGAGATTTGGGGAGGAAGAGACAAGAAGTGATTTCGGCTTTCTTGCCCGACGAAAGAGAGAGAGAGAGAGACATAAATGGGAGTTCCATTCATCAAGTGACACGTAAGGGTCCTTACCGACTCCAAAAGACCCAAATTAAACACCGGTTCTCTCATTTTTATCCTTTTATTTATTTTTATTTATTGGGCTTTTGTTTTGAAACTGGGTTAAGAGTCCCCGATGGTGGTGGTCTAAGTAACGTTGACCGTTTTTCTTTGTGGCGCCAGCCGGCCTTGATCTAAAGAAGATCAAGGTAGTGTTTTAGAGGCCATTTTATATTAAATAATTAGGGATATCTAATATTTGATGTTGGATCATATAAATATTCATATTATTATTCTTATTTCATTAATTATTCAAACATTCTGATTTATCAGATTTGATCCGCACTTTCAAAGTGCGAGATTTATTTCCTTATAATATTTTTTCGTAGAGATGAAGTTATGTTAATTATTGATGTCCAATATATACAATAGTATTGATTTTTTATCTTCGCAAATATTTCTACTCCAAAATTAATTTTAGGAGTTTATATGTTCTAGTTGTATTGATTTTATTAAATCTTAATATATATATCAAAAAATTATGTTTACAAATACAATACAAAGCATATTCCTCATTACATAATTTAATATTCGATGAAACTAAAAAACTAAAAATGTGTAGCCTAAATTCTGTTTACTTGAATTAAAAACAAGAACTAAATATAGTGTATTTTAAAAAAAAAAAAACTAATATAGTGTATTATACGGGTTTTATAATACGTTTGCAACAAAACATATAGGAAAATTAATGAGCTTTGATTTGGGCATAACCTGAAAAATACCTTCAGTCCAACCCATTAGATAATAAACAAACCTGAAGTGCTTTAAATATGAAAGTGTACTGCTTCTATGTGTATAAAACTAACGTGCGTAAACTATATATATATATTTATATATATAATACAGTTGACGTTTATATAGCTCTATTATCTTATTTTTTAAATGGGATGATTCTATGTACTATATAGGATTTTAGCTAAGTTGGTTTGGGGTTAGCGTGTTTAAAATGTTTTTTTAAGAAAGTGTTTAAATTTTTACTATATACTCCTAACAAAGTATTGAGTTTTCTAGGACTTAAATATTAAAAATACAGGCTTTGGCTCTATTATACTCCATCTGTTTCAATATGATACATGTTTTAGTTTTTTCACACAATTAATAAAACATATTAAATATCAATATTAAATGCAAATTTTTCTGTGATTATCTATTTCTTATAATTTTAAACCAATAAAAATTTAGAAAATGTAATAATTTTCTTGAAACTTACAATTAGTCAATATTAGTTGATAAAAAGGGCATTGTAAAAATACAAAAAATGTATTTAGAATATTTTTTTTTCTAGAATATGTATCTTTTTGAAACAGAGGGAGTATCATTTAAGAAAACCAAAAATATTGTTAGGGCGATGATTTGGTTATTCCTAAATGTTAGGATAATAGTTAACATTAAATTTAAAATATTAACCATACTCCTATATGCTGTTTTAAAAATATACCAAAATTGAGAGATATTTTATACTATAAAGTATTAATTAGATGATTATTTGTACATCATATTGGGTTTAGGGAGAAGTGATTTTCAAGGTTAATGTTTAATATTAGAGTAAAGAATTTAGAGTTTAATATCGTCTTCATATGAGTAGTATCTGTACAGAAACTTTTTAAAAAGTTCCATATAAATTTTAAAATGATTATATCTATATAGTGTTATGTAAAAAATAATGGTCTGACATATATGTACATGAAACGTGATATTATTAGTAGTTGAATGATCATAAAGTGTAATAGTAGAAAACATCAGAATAATCCTTTTATTATTAAAGATGAATCAAAATAAAAAAATAACATTTAATATGTACTATATTTACAAACATACTATTTTGATGACATGTCGACCAGAGAGCTCTCCTTAGCTTCATTTTACTTATACCCATTTTTTTCTAGAGTAATTATTAAGAATGCCATTGATATGTTCTTATGCGGAAAATGCAATGACACAATATAAACCTCCTATAATACGTGAGTTTTTCAGATGTGATTTTCAGCTACCACTGGGATCACTACTCTGTTAACTTATATCAATGAATAGCACATATAAAGTGATCACTGTGTTGAACTTTAATAGTTGCTTAGCATTTCCATTCCTGCACAAGCATAGTTTCGTAAGAGAAGGCAAAATAGCAGATGATTTCACAACATGCATTGTTATGAATTATGATCATATGGACATGATCTAAGGTCAAGAAACTATGAATATGAATTACGGTCATGTATTGTCTTGCATAAATTACTTTATGTGGGTCACTTCTTAAGTTTCATATAACATGCAACATTTTCATGCTTAGAATGCAAGCAACTGAAAACTGAAGGTGATATCCACTAGATTATATTTGCGAAGTGATTTTGCCACATGTACTCTATACAATCAATTTCACAAAACAAATATGACATGACTATTGAAATTGATGACATGGATTCCGGAAAAATATGACATGGATAATTTAATTTAATGTTGATTATATTTTTGGCAAACTTATTAGAATATGGTAATAATTTATATATTACATTTAATATTAATATTTCTTTTTGATAAACTTTTTTTAAAATATGGTAATAGCTCATACATCATCTATAAAATAAATATATTCATATATAATATTTCAAATTTTGAAATATTATTATTTTTGTATAATTATACAATTTGTATTACTAAAGCTTTCCAAAATTTCTATAATTTTTTAAGAAATTTAAATATCTAATCGTAAGATCATTAGTTTTTTTATATATCTACAAACTTTATAAATATTGTTTAGGCTAAATTTTTCATAATTATATAATTTTATATCATTTTTGTTAGTTTTATACAAATTGATTTAATATATGAAATCTATATTAAATATTAGTAAGAAAATAATAAAATCTATAATATTAAAAAAATTTATTTTTTAAATATGAGTTAGATTTAAAAAATTTTCTTATTGCACATGGTGCAGGAAGACACTAGTTATAATTTAAACTCGCGAATAAATGTATGTCAAGACAATACATAAATTTAAATGAATAATTTATTTATAATCATATTTTAAATAGTCATAATGACTGTGCAATATTTTAGGCATCGCATTTGATCACCACGAAAATTCTAGGCTGGGCAATAAAACAGAAAACCCGAAAACCCGAACTGAATCCGACCGATCCGATAAAAATGAATCTGAACCGATCCGAACCCGACGTAAATACCGAATGGATCTTGTTTTGTGGTATTTCGGGTTATGGGTTATTATCCGAACCGAACCCGAATCTAAATGGATATCCGATAGAACCCGAAATATTCAAAACCTCGAAAAGATCTTGTACCAAACATGATCTCAATTCTTAATATGTATCCAAAATACACTAAAAAATATTGAACATCTAAAATACTTATCTATTACATGAAGTTTGCTGGTTCTATTACATGAAGTATGATGGTTGAAGATAGCCTTTGAATCTTGAAATATTTAGATTTAGATTTTGTTTTCGTTAACAATGTTTCTCATTTCATGAGAACTTCGTTTTCGTTTTATGCTTTTATTTATTTGGTTTTTTTTATCAGTAAATATGTTTACTTTTCGTTTGATTTTGAATGATCACGGTTGATGTTCCTTATTTTTGAATCGATTTTACTTAAGTTTTGGTTACAAAATAAGTACAAATCAGGTATTTTAAAACTGAAGAACCGATTCTACTCATATTTTGGTTATAAAATAGGTAAAAATTATGTATTTTTAAACCGAAAAAACCGATTGGGACCAAAACCCGAAAGTATATTGGGTTGTACCGGTTCTTTGAAGATTTACTAACCCCGACCCGAACCCGATAGAACCCGAACCGATCCCGAACCGAACTTTCATATAATCCGAATGAGACTGATTTTGATAAACCCGAAAAACTAAACCCGAATGGATAAAACCGAAATCCGATTGGGACCCCGAATGCCCAGGCCTAAAAATTTCCATCTCGTATGGGTCAATCAACCCACCAAAAAAGGAAACATACGATATCATCCCATAAAGATTTAGCTTTGTTTAAGTTTGTCTTAAGCAGTAAAGACACATACATTTAAATGATAATAAACCCATCTATATTTATGTCAACTGTCAGAGTAAATCAAGTTTCTGAGATTCTAAAATATGCAATTACACAATCAACAAAATTATCAATTTAATGTGGGAATTCATGGCGAGATTATCAGCTTCACATTGTAGAGATGGGATTGATTCCTATACCATTTTGGAAAAGGTATATTTATTATCTACTGTAACCGCTAACATAGTAATGTTTTAAATCGTTAATTGAGTAAATCATGCCAAATCAATTATTTTATATATGTGCATAAGAGTAGCTGAACTTTCAGCGTATTTATGTGACCATGGTAATATATAGTTAATTACATATATTATATTTTCTTATTACACCTATTGCACTAATGGGGTCTTCTGTTTGGTTCTTCTATATAACAAATGCTTTGTTCCTTCTAACCTTTATGATCCCTTCTTTTCACACCTCCCAAACATATATACGTTTTCAAACATTGTTATGATTTAAATGGCTGGTTTTGATTTTGTCAACGATTTGGAACCTTACAAATCAATGTGGAAAATAAGAGTGAAAGTGATTCGAACATGGAAGCAATACTCGGGTCCTGTGGGAGAGACCCTAGAAATGATTTTGGTAGATTCCAAAGTAAGTTGTTCTTTAACTCAATTTTGTTATCAAAGTATTCTAATATGTTATTTTGTAAGCATTTTAATATTGTTTTATATTTAAATGGGATAAAGAGACATGATCCATGATACCATGAAGAAAGAATTGGTTAGCCAGTTTATGGTTTGAGGACACACAAATTCATCTCTCTTTAATAAGGGGATTGGGTAAGTTAACCTGGTTTTAATAATTAGTTTGTATTTACAAATAATGTCATGTGCTAAAAGTCATGTATTTTTACACTGCTTACAGGTATGTTCATATTAAGTGGTACCTTATGGTGCTATTGCTCAAGTTTTACATAATTTCTGGAACTCAATTTTTTTTTTTAAACGCTGATTTATTATGATATTACAATTATGAGAAAGATTACATAGAATATTCGACAACCGACAATACTACATGCCTTATGAGGATCTACGCCTAACTGCATCACCTGAGTTGTCCTACGAAGACCTATGTCTGGCCGGATTTTACTTGCACCATGTTGAAGATCCCTTATAAGCGTTTCTTCCATAGTCTGCATAATTGTTTAATAAATCGCTTTCTCCTCCGTGAATTGAAACCTGGACCTCCTATAATGCGCAATCTGCAAAAAATTGTATAGTCTGGAATTTGAACCCCATACCTGGATGTAGAAGCCTTTAAACCTTAACCAATTTATGCAACTGTTGTTTGGGGTGTAGGTAATTTACCCCCCGAAAAGAAACAGAAAAGCCTGGCTTCAAGGCTAAATATGAACAAATGGGATATTATATAAACCCTGCGAAAAAACAAAACAAAAATGAATATGGACTTCAAATTTTTATTTCTTAAACAAATTATTAAATTTTTCCATACTTTTATAATTGTTAAATTAACCATATCTAGAGCAAGGATTTTATACAATTTCTGTAAATATGGACATGTTTCTTTTTTTTTTTGTTAAATATATATGGACATGTTACTTTCAACTTACACAGTTAGTTTTCGTGATTTATAATGCATGTAAAATAAAATCAATTTAGTATTCATGATTTATTTAAAATTTAGCATATATATTTATATCATTTTAATATTGTAATTTTAATCTCACCCATGCGCAAAACGCGGATCTTATCCTAGTTTATTATATGCCACGATTAATTCACACATTTGTGGAATGGTTAATTTTTTTAAGAGAAGAAGAAACATGTAAAGCATATCATTTTCATGGGTTCGTTTATAGGAGTATTAATTAGTTTAATATAAGGGAGATTAGAATATATATGGAAACAGCTTCTTTCTAAATGCTATAATACGTTTATTTCTAAATGTTATAATACGTTTTTAGATTTAGATAACAATTAATTAATTAATAACATAACTAATAAATATAGGAGTGGTATTATGTAACAAACTCAAAGGCATAATCCTATTAAAGATTCTGCTTTAATAGTATAGATTAAATTTTGACCCGCGCTTGATTGTCTATTTTTAAATATTTAATTTTATAACATAAATTTATAATTAAATTTTGTATAATGTGTTTTATTAACATTATTTAATAGTTGTTTTATATGTTTTGAATGACCAATATCTACAAATGTTATTTTTTTTACAACAAACATTTAAAGATTTGTTAGTCTCCCAGTGGTCGAGACACTTGATATCTACAAATGTTAATTTTATGAAAAAAATTCCTAATTTTTTGAAAATTTAAATGGAACTCAAAATCCATATACTAAAACGTTTAATACGAAAAGGAGAATCCATGTGTTGAGCCCAAATCGTATCCAAGCTATGACATATTTATTGAACCTAAAATATAGTTTTTATTTACTTGTTTAAATATTTTTGGATCTAACTTTTTTAATGCAAAAATTGCATATTTTGGAAATCGTATGAAATATATTTATGTGCACAATCGGTTACATTAACATATATGGATTTTTGCCTACAACTATTTTCAAGAATTAAACAATTGATTGAAGAATAAAAGATGCACTCCCATAATTATAGGAGTGTATCTATTCTAGGCTATTTAAATAAAAAATTAAAAAAACTTACATTAATGAGTGGCATACCATTGTAAATTAACTCAAATAACTAAGATCAGAATTCTATTAGATTCTACTTGGTCCCTACATTGTGCTTACATAGAATCACATTTAATCGAAAGTATATTTTTAATAACAAGTATTGAAACCAAATGTGAACATATCATACATAATATAATATATATTATCTCAGTAAATATTTATTTATGTTTTGAGCATATTTTAACTAAACTTGAACATAACTTAGACAAAAGCCAAACTAAACCAAAATAACTTGCATCAAAGTAAACCAAATTTCAACTTTTGTCGTCCCTAAAACCGAACAAAAACCAAGTCGTAAACTGGAATATTGTTCACTCTAAGATGAGACACAAGTTTTAAAATTATGATGAAAGTATATTTAAATAAAATATATATGTAAATATTTATGACAATTTTTTCAAATAGCCATTTTAAGTGTTTGTCATAAAAATAGTTCTAAAAAAATATTCAAAATAGCTTTTTTTATTTTGAAACTTTTTAATATTTATTTTTTATTTTTAAAATTTTGAATTCATTCCCAAAACCCAACCCCTTGATCTAAACCATAAGTCTTATATTAGTTAACCTTAAGGGTATAAATGCATACCCTCCAGTAAAACTTTTTTTTGTGAAATTAAACTAAAATGACTATATAAGAGAATTTCTCAAATATTTATGTGTAAATAAATATATACTTAACTACATGTTAAAAAAAGAGAACATGTTTACGTATATTTTTAGCTATATGAAAAAAATGGAAGTTATATTGACATAAATAACACCCCATTTATAGAAAACGCACCAAGTCAGAAGGATATCGCGCATGATTTGCTAATTCTATATCATTCTATTTTTAGCTAGTTAGAAGGAGTTTGTGGTTTTCAATTTCCTTCTGCGCTGCTATAAAACGGACTTTCGTCTCATCATCAGAACCAAAAACATAAAAACAAAAAAAAAAAAAAAAAAAAGCTAGTATAAATAAGACAAAATCAAAGAGAATAAAAATGGTGGGTTTGCGCAGAGCAAAGACGGTACTTCTTGTATTAGTAGTGGTTATTTCCAACACAATAGCAACCGGGGCACCCCTTGATCCAGGACCCAAAGGAAGCGGCGCAGCTGCACCGCTTGGCGCTACGGTTCCCGGAGGAGGCAATGCAGCTGCACCGGTTGGAGCTACAGCACCAGCAGCAGCCGCAGGAGGCCTTGCAGCTGCACCAGCAGGAGCCGCAGGAGCCGCAGGATCACTTGACGTTAAAGCAGCAGGAGCCAAAGGAGACGGAACAACCGATGACACTGCGGTACGTACCAAATCTGATATTACATATATTATACGTTTTTATTCTCATTTATTTTATTAAGTTACGTATGGTTTTTATATATAGGCATTTACGGCTGTGTGGAAAACAGCATGTGAAGCACCAGGACCGAGCACGATTACAGTGCCAAAGGGTGACTATTTGGTGAGTTCTTAGGTCCATGCAAGGGTCCCGTCACTTTCGAAATGAGTGGCAATATGAAAGCTCCAGCTACGGTCGCTGCCGTTAAGCCTAACTCTGGATGGGTTGATTTTACTAATCTTGCTGATTTCACTTTGAACGGAAACGGAGCCATTTTCGACGGTCAAGGCTCACTCGCCTGGAAGGCCAATGACTGCGCCAAAACTGGAAAGTGCAACTCTCTCCCCATTGTAAGAACATTCACTTACGTTAGCTATAATTTTAATGATAATAAACTATATTTAAATGAGTATATATGCTTTTTGGTAACAGAACATACGATTCACGGGTCTAACAAACTCGAAAATTATCGGCATAACATCAACGAACAGCAAACTTTTCCACATGAACGTTCTCAACTGCAAGAACGTAACTCTTGAGAATATTGGTATTGATGCACCTCCGGAGAGTCTCAACACCGATGGTATCCACATCGGAAGGTCCATTGGCGTGAACTTAATAGGGGCAAAGGTTAAAACCGGAGATGACTGCGTTTCCATAGGAGATGGTACTGAAAATCTCATTGTTGAGAATGTGGAATGTGGACCAGGACACGGCATTGCTGTAGGAAGTCTTGGAAGGTACCCTAATGAGCAACCAGTCAGAGGAGTCACCGTGAGGAAATGCCTCATCAAGAACACCAGTAATGGTGTTCGCATCAAGACATGGCCTGGATCTCCCCCCGGTATCGCCTCCAACATTATTTTTGAGGATATCACAATGGACAATGTTAGCACTCCTGTTCTCATCGACCAAGAGTACTGTCCGTACACTACAAGAAAACATCAAGGATTCTGAGGGAAAAAATTGTCGGAATTTCGTCGGAATATCGTTATTCCGACGACATACCGACGAAACACGTCGTCGGAAATAATTCCTCGGAATTTATTTTTTCCTCGGAAATCCCTCGGAATTTTCCGTCGGAATTCCGAGGAAATAAATTTCCGAGGAAATTCCGAGGATCACTAGTTTGTCGGAAATGCCCTCGGAATATACCGAGGGAGAACTTCGTCGGTATAATTCCTCGGAAGTTCATCGATCGATGCGTTTTTTGGACATATATACATCGATCGATAGGAGTATACCGACGGACATTTTCCTCGGTTTATTCCGAGGAACTTTTCCCTCGGTATATACCGAGGGACCAGTTCCTCGGAATTTTCCGAGGGACGGCTCCCTCGGAATTTTCCGAGGGATATGTCCCTCGGAATATACCGAGGGAAAAGTTCCTCAGAATAAACAGAGGAACCTGTCCCTCGGTATAGCCCGAACGTTTTTAAAAAACGCATCGATCGATGCGTTTTTGAACAAAAACGCATCGATCGATGCGTTTTTGAACAAAAACGCATCGATCGATCAAGTGAAAAATATAATTAATTTCTTCGGAATGTAAAAAATATTAATTTTTTTAAAAAGATAAAATTTCTGAAATTTAAATTCGAAAATATGAAATTAAAAGTAAAATTGAAATCATATTAATTAATATTCAAAGTTTCACAAATAAAAATAAAACATTCCGAGTTTGTGGAAAAAAAAAAACTACGGGTCTGGCACGTCCGGGAACACCTCGTTCGGGTACATCCTCTGCATCATCTCCATCATTTGCTGGTTCAGCCTCCTCTGTGCCTCATAGCCCGCCTGTTGAGCCGCCATCTGGGTCTCAAACAAAGATATACGATCATCTTTGTCCTTCAACTGGGCCGTAAGTACTTCTGGATCAACGAAGGGCGGTGGTGCAGAAGAAGGGGGAACCGACCGGGTGCGACGACCCAAACCGACCAAACGTCCCTTCTTCTTTGGAACCGACTGAATAGAAAAAAGCCAAATTTAGAAATTTAAACCAAAAAATAAATGAATTGAACTTTTAAAAACAAAGAACTTACGGATTCAACGATTTCGTTGATTCGAAACCGGGACAAGTTGGTCGAAGCCGTCGAAGCGTCATCCTCGGTTTGAAGCTGAGACACTTCGTCTACCACCTGAGTTTGGACCAGGTCGACCACGTCCCTCACAAGACCGTCATCAATCTGGTCGGTCTTCTTGTTGGTATACGCCCTCCTCATTAGGGCGAGATCATCAACCGGCTCGCCATCATTTTCTTCCGCCTTGAAAAAAAGCATAAATTAAAGAAACATTAGAAATTAGAAGAAATGCACAATAAATTTAAATTCTGAAACTCAAATAATTGAAGAAAAACGGTTGAACTTACCATGCGATCTCCGAGAGTGGCAATAGATTGAGCACCCAAGTTATGCTTGTAGATGCCCTTCCCTTTACGGTCGCTCTTGCGGTTGGTGGAGTTGGTGGAAGAAGTTTCTTTCGTCTCTTCCTTATCCCAATGCGCACACAACTCCTTCCAGACCGTGTCGTTCATCGACTTTGGGACCTTTTAATAAAAAAAAAGAAAAATTTAATAAATTAAAAATAGTTTAATAAATTAAAAAAATGGTTTAATAAATTAAATCGAACCTTATTTATTTCCCACTTCTTCTTCCACTCGTGGATCTGCTTCCCATAGTTGTCCATTACTTTATGGACGAAGTGGTGATAGATAAAGAGCGTCTCATCGGAATTCCAGTTGAACTCTTGCTGAAAAAAACACAATTAGTAGAAAATTTATATTAAAGATTAAAAATATAAGTAAAAATTAGAATACTTACCGCAAACTGACGAAACCACAGAACCTGCTTGTCGGTTGGGAAGTGAGTGAAAGTCGGATGTCCACTGTCGAGAGCCGAGTACATCATACGGTTGATCCATGCGCTGATCCCGTTCCCGGATCGGTTGAACCTTAGTAAAAGAACAAACGGTTAATAATGAATCCAAATTTAAAGAAAAAAAAATGTTTAATTACCATGTTTGACCCCGTCCATGTGGATACGGAGTGAGATACGGAAGATGGTCACGACCGGGCTGTTGAACCAACTCCGCAACACGCATCACTCCCGGAGGACCCGGATGAACAGGAGCGGATGCAGCAGCGGGAGCGAGAGGAGCAGGAGCGGGTGCAGCAGAGGGAGATGTATGGTTGGAGCTGTGGGGCGAAGGGGAATCTTGAAAATGGCTGGAATCCCGAGACTGGCTCCCCGTACCACCACGACCACGACGCTGTCGAGGCCGGGTCGGATCATCATGAGACCTGTAAATTTAAAAAATATATTTAATAAATACATAAATATATAAATTAATTTTTTTTAAAAAAAAATTCCCAAATAATTTAATCACAAAAAAAGATTTATATATATTTAAAATTTTTAATAAATATATAAAAATAGTTCTAATAAACAAAAAATAGTTGGAATAAATAAAAATAGTTTAATAATTACAAAAAAATAGTTTTAATAATATATATATATTAAAAATATTTTTAAATCCCAATAATAGTTTTTAATCACAAAAAAGTTTTATAGATATTTAAAATGTTTTGTAAAATCCAAAAAATTGAATTTATATAGAAATTTTTTTTTGTAAAGTCCAAAAATCGAATTTATATAGAAAAATCATTTTTTAAAATACAAAAATCGATTTTATATACAAAAATCGATTTTATAAATAGAAAAAAAAATTATACAAAATTCTAAATCAATTCAACAAAACAAATCATTCAACCAAATCACAATTCTAAACCTATTATACAAAGAATTCACAATCCTAACCAATCACCTTAACAAAAATCTATCAAAACTACACAAAACCTAACAAATAGAACCTAAGAGAGTGGATAGGGTCCTTACATGATTTGTGTAAGAAAAGGGGGAGATCGCCGGAGATATCGTCGGATTTCAGGGGGAAATCGACGGAGAAAAAAGAGAGGAGTCGCGCAGAGGAAAAATAAAGAAATGGGGAAGAAGAAGTGGCTCGTGGTTATAAAACCTAGGGTCCGACGGATATTATCCGTCGGAATTCCGTCGGAATTCTAATTTCAATTTTCGCGAAATATTTGCCCGGTAAAATGAAAATATTCCGAGGAAATTCCGACGGATAGTAAAATATCCGTCGGAATTTCCTCGGAATATTCCGAGGAAATACCGAGGAACTAGTGTTTGGGGTTTCAAAACATCAATTTTTTTTGCCGTATTTCATTTCTTATACAATTGTAATGCATACCATTGAGGATTCTTTGTATAGATGAGCATAAACCATGAAATAAAAAATTTCAAAACTAATTGAAAGTATTCCCTTTACCGTTCATTAAAAGGTATAAGTGTTTGTCTTATGTTGCGAGATTTCGTTCATACAATCGGAAAAGTGTTAATTATACGGTAAGGAACAAATTTTTGTCTTCATAATGAACGTAAGACACTTAATAAGGGTTATATAGGTGTTATTCAAACGGCAAAACGTTGTTTTCAGTTTAAAAACCCTATTTCCTCGGAATTTCCTCGGATTATTCCGAGGGAACTCCGAGGAAACCCTCTTCTTCCTCGGAATATCCTCGGAATATTCCGAGGAAATTCCGAGGAACTAGTGTTTGGGGTTTCAAAACGTAATTTTTTTTAAATAAACGCATCGATCGATGCGTTTTTGAACAAAAACAAATCGATCGATTACAAAGATGGACCGGGCCGTAAGATTGTGATCGATCGATGAGAGAATCCCATCGATCGATCGAGAATCTCAATTGTTCCTCGGAATGTCCTCGGAAAATCTTGTATGTTTTTTTAAAAACGCATCGATCGATGCATTTTTGAAGAAAAACAAATCGATCGATTACAAAGATGGACCTCTGCAGACTATTTGGATTGAGTGCAGGGGAGAGGACATCTGGTCTTTATTGGACTTCAGAGTTGTTGAACTTCTGGGAAACGATTGGCACAGGGGTTTATTGATCTTCTCAGGCAAAGGAGTCACTTATCCGGAGCCCAGTACTGAGATATGCCACACGCCTCATTGGCTCATTGCTATACGGGACAACCACAGCCGCATCAGTCACGCAATGGGAGTTGTGCCTCCTGTACCAAGGTGTGAGGCATTTGCTACCGGCATTTGGAAACTCTACATTCCCACCTGCTACTGCCTTCAACATGGGAGCGGTGCTGGCCGCAAACTTAGCAGGATACAAGGGGAAAGTAACCAAAAAAAAGAGCAATGCATGTGGATTTGGTGCAGTGATTACTCGGATCCTTAGACATGTGGGTGTAGACTGCAAGAACCAGGAGGTAGCACTGGACAGATCGAACAACATTGCTTGGAACTACCTGGATGTCATTTCTCTAGTAAGTAAGGAGTTCATAGCTGGTCCCCACTCGAGGATCCATCGGGATGGTCCTTACGTCTACGTATTCCAGGACCGAGCGAAGAAAACACTCTACTGCCACCTACCTCAGATCGGTCTCACTTCTCTACTTTCAGAGGCTGCAGTTGAGTTCCTACCCCCTGCTACCGCACTAGTAGACAAGCCATCCTTCTTCACGCCAAAATATCAGACCAAAGGCAAGGGCGTGGTTGATGAAGAAGGAGAAGATGAGGCTGCACAAGCCATTCCAGATGATTCACAACCCCATCAGCTACTCCCATCAGACTCCAGCCAGTACAAGCTGCAAGAGCTTCCACCGAACGCCACTTCGCACCAGCAACAACATTGGAGAGATCAGAGCATAAAGACAAACAACGACATGCTACACAAGATCTGGGCTGCCATTTTACGTATCAGGCCGTGTCGTTGCCAAAAGGATGATGTAGTTCATCGGGACAACTCTCCATCCACCTCTGGTTCGGGTTCGAGTGGTACACACAGGGTAAGAAAGAGGTCCAAGAGACCCAACGATGCAGGAACATCTGGAGCAGGAGACGAGGAGTAGGAGCTATCACCGGCTATTTTATTTTCTTTTCTATTCTAACGTTTTATGGTCTTATTTTCTGTTAATTTTGAACTGAGTTTTTTTTTGGGTTTCTTAATTATGAGTTCGTATTTCTTTTACATGGTTTCTTCGTTTTATTTGGTTGTGTTCTGAGTAGTTTTTAATTCGTATTCAGCTTTGCCTTGCTAGATAAACCAAATAACTATTATCCGAGGAAAGAGGTTATATCAAGTGTTCCTCGGAATTTCCTCGGTATTTCTTTAAAAAAAAAATAAATAAGTTCAATGGTAGTCTGTTTCCGAGTCATCATCACCAGATGAATCTGAATCTGGATCTTCGTGAAACTCTCCAATCACTGGTTCATCCTCTACGTGAACGACGGCTTCCTCTCCAAAGTCGGTTAAATCGACTACAAGGCCAACTCCAGCTAAATCTTCTGCTGCACTTAAGTTGCCGGATTTGCTTGGTTGTAGTGGGTCTTCCAGCTCAGAACTTCCCTGAACTCGGCCTCTCGGGTTGAGTCTTGTAACAGTAACCCATGGATCATCTCTGTTCCTTACCCGGGGGTACTTGATATAACAAACCTGTAACATTTAGAAAAATTATAAATTAATACACATGATGATGAATCATTCTGAATAATTAACATTTAATTACCTGATCGGCCTGAGAAGCAAGAATGAAAGGATCATAATATTGCAGCTTTCGCCTCGAATTTACTGATGTAACACCAAATGCATCTGTTCTCACACCTCGATCTGGGGTGTTGTCGTGCCAATCACAATAGAAAACAGTACAGCGCAATCCAACCATGCCCAAATACTTAATTTCCAAAATCTCATGTATGTGTCCGTAGTATACATCATCTCCTGATGCAGAACAAACGCCAGCATCATAAGTCGTACTCGAACGTCTCCTCTTCTGAGTTGTGAATGCATATCCTCGAGTACAAAATCTCGGATATGACTTCACAACAAAGTTTGGTCCAACGACCATCTCACGTATCCAATCGTCAAATGTTTCACCTCTGGCCAAACCAGCAGACACCTATTAATAGCACATATATATATATTATATCAATAAATGTGAATTAGTATAAATATGTGATAAAATATATTTTAATTTGTTTAAAGCACTCACATAAGTAAACATCCATCCACTAAATTCTCTCTGCTTCATTTCTTCTAGTTCGTCCTCTGTGGCGTATCTATACTCGAACCGCTTTTCTGCCATGAAAATCCTGTATATGATGACAATAATGTAATTAATTAAGATTTAAATTTCAACTTGTTAAAATAAAAATTTGTAAGCTCATTTATTTACCTCTCATATTGAAGAACGTCTTCGCAGTTGGTGAGCAAATATGTTTGCAAATGACTGCGCTCCTGCTCAGTAAGTCGACGGTCCTTTGGTTTTCCGCTAAGTCGTCCAACGTCTGTGAAAATGTCTGGAACCGTAACATGATATGTTGCCCGTTCGCCTCTATCATCATGCCGAGCAGGTCTTCTGTTTTTGGTCTGAACTTCTGCTGGAAAGTAGTACTCGGCAAAGTTTGAAGTTTCTTCATTGATCATCTGTGCGACTATAGAACCTTCCACCCTACTTAAATTTTTCACCATCTTCTTCAAATGGAACATATACCGCTCATACAGATACATCCATCTATACTGCACAGGACCACCAAGTTCCAATTCTCTTGCCAGGTGAATAACAAGATGCTCCATAACATCAAAAAATGAGGGAGGAAATATCTTCTCAAGGTTGCACTGAATCACGGCTATGTTAGTCTTCAAATTTTCAATACCTTCAAGAGTCACTGATCTCGTGCATAAATCGCGGAAGAAACCACTTATCCCTGCAATTGCTTCATGAACATTTCGTGGTAATAGTTCCTTGAAGGCGAACGGAAGGAGGCGCTGCATCATTACATGGCAATCGTGGCTTTTCAAGCCAGTAAACTTTCCTTCCTTTCTGTCGATACAGTTACGCAAATTTGATGCGTAACCGTCTGGAAATTCCACATCGTTTGAAATCCAATCAAAGAACGCATCTTTTCCCGCTGCATCAAGTCGGTATATGGGAAAAGGAGCCCTACCATTCTCATCAACATGAAGTTCTGAACGAGCACATATATCGACTAAATCCAGTCTTGACTTCAAATTATCCTTTGTTTTACCTTGAACATTAAGGATCGTGTTCATGAGATTGTCAAAAAAGTTCTTCTCAATATGCATGACATCTAAATTATGCCTTAGCAGATGATCCTCCCAGTATGGCAGATCCCAGAAAATACTTTTTTTGTGCCAGTTATGTAGTTCTCCAACAGCATCTACCGGAAAACGCTCATGTCCACCGACTTCTGGCGTCCTTTCTGCACCAAAATCTCTTAGTTGTATCTTCAAATCTTTCCCACAAATTTCCGGAGGTGGACTGTCAAACACCCTCTTGTTCTTCGTAAACAAATTCCTACTCCTACGATATGGATGATCAGGTGGTAGGAATCTCCTGTGACAGTCAAACCAACACGTTTTCCTTCCGTGTTTTAGTTGGAAAGCATCAGTGTTATCTTGACAATATGGACATGATAGCCTTCCATGCGTTGTCCATCCAGACAACATACCATATGCTGGAAAATCACTTATTGTCCACATTAGTACTGCCCGCATTTGAAAGTTTTCTTTACACGAAACATCGTATGTTTCAGCACCTTGAGCCCATAGTTGTTGCAACTCATATATTAGTGGCTGAAGAAACACATCAAGTGATCTCTTAGGATGCTCTGGTCCGGGAACGAGAATCGAGAGAAACAAAAACTCTCGTCGCAAGCACAAGTTTGGGGGGAGGTTGTATGGTGTAAGAATGACGGGCCATAGAGAATACTGTCTTCCACTCTTGCCAAACGGACTAAAACCATCAGTACATAATCCAAGGTAGACATTTCTTCTCTCATACGCAAAGTCGGGATACTTTGATTGGAAATGCTTCCACGCTTTTGCATCTGAAGGATGTCTGATCTCACCATCTGTTGAGTGCTCCGCATGCCATCTCATTGGTTGCGCTGTGCGTTCAGACAGATACAACCTCTGCAACCTTTCCGTCAAAGGTAAATACCACATCCTTTTATATGGCACTGGAACTCTTCCACTCGTATCTTTATAACGAGGCTTTCCACAAAATTTGCATGTAACCCGCTGTTCATCCGCCCTCCAATAAATCATGCAGTTGTCGCTGCATACATCTATTACCTGATACGATAAACCAAGACCAGCTACGAGTTTCTGAACCTCGTAGTATGAACCAGGAGCTACATTATCCTCGGGTAGAATACCTTTTACAAAATCAGCAATCGCATCCACACAGTCTTCAGCCAAATTATAATCTGTTTTAATGCCCATCAATCTTGTAGCAGATGATAAAGCTGAATGACCATCTCTGCAACCTTCGTACAATGGTTGCTTTCCAGCATCCAACATATCATAAAATCTCCTAGCTTCTGCATTGGGTAAATCTTCCCCTCTAAAATGATCATTTACCATCTGCTCAGTACCTACACCATAATCTACATCCGTTCTAATTGGTTCTTCTAATCTAACCGCTGGCTGAGGTTCGCTAGTACTACCATGTTCATAATCAGTTTCCCCATGATGATACCAAATTTTGTAACTTCGTGTAAACCCACTCAAATATAGATGAGTCCAAACATCCCACTCTTTAATAACCTTTCTATTTTTACAATTAGAGCAAGGACATCTTAACATACCTGTTTTTGCTTCCGGTTGTCGGTGAACTAACCCCATGAATTCGGTTATACCTCGTTGGTATTCTTCCGTAAGCAATCTCGTGTTCGGATCCAAATGAGGTCGATCGATCCAAGAACGAAAATAATTTGAAGAAGACATATTTTTTATGAATCAAATTCGTGTGTAAATAGAGTAAGAGGGAGGATGAAGATATGGAGTGAATGAAGAGGAAGAGGAGTGCTTGTTTATATAGATTAAATCCTGCCGACATACCGAGGAAATTCCGACGGAATTCCGACGGAAAAGGCTAGTTCGTCGGAATTTCCTCGGAATTTTGTAAAATCCCCCAACGGCTCTCCAACGGCTATAATATTTCCTCGGAATTCATCGGTTTTTTCCGAGGAACACATTGTTCCTCGGAATTTCCTCGGAATATTCCGACGGACTGAGGTTTCCTCGGAATTCCGTCGGTATATTCCGAGGAAATTCCGAGGAATCCCAATTTTGTGTTTCCTCGGAATTTCCTCGGAAATTCCTCGGTATATTCCGAGGATTTCATTTTCCGTCGGAATGTCCGTCAGAATACCGCTGTTTTCTTGTAGTGGTATGCCGACTGCAAAGCTGGGGTATGTAACCGAATCAAATATTATAACAAAAAAAACAAAATTAAATTTTGTCACATCATATACATCGAACTTATAAATATATCTTCTATTAATATATGTGTAGGTACCATCTAAAGTGAAATTATCGGACGTGACTTTCAAGAACATTAAAGGCACATCAGCGACAAAGATTGCGGTGAAATTAATCTGCAGCGTAGGCACACCTTGCACTAATGTTGCTCTTGCTGACATCAACTTGGTCCACAACGGTCCAGAAGGACCAGCTGTGGGGGCATGTGCTAACATGAAGCCTGTTCTCACCGGACAGATGATTCCACCTGCTTGCACTGAGATCGCTAAACCGGGTCCTTGAATTATAGAGTCGCTTGTCCACCAAGCATCCGTCTAATCTGGGTTAATTAAGACGCTTTGATTAGGCTGCGATGGAAAAGTTTTGAAATATCTCTCTTGTATTTATTTTAATTTTTGACATATAAATGAGGGATTTTTGCAAAAACTAACCCACAACTTGATTTTAACCCCAAACTTATACCCAAACTTGAATCAAATGCAAAACTAACCTAAAAGCCTAGTGAAATTACAGCTCAGCCCCTTGTGACCAAACAAAAAAACAGAAGTCATTTTTACGAATATAGCCCTAGTAAATCGTCTGAGTCGTCTGAGATGTTGGAAGTCGTCTGGACGACTGAAGTGTAAGTCGTCTGGTACCGGTTTATTTTAAAAATAATTTATAAATTTTGTAAAAAAATATTTTGATGCGTGAAAAATAAAAATCAAGTAATTATAAACAGTTTTAAGTGATATAAATTAAGATATGATAAAATTGATTTGTTTTGAAGATAGATGAGTGGAAGTAGTGAATCATGAAATACTTTGGTTTAGGAATTTGGCAAACATATGTTGTAGTATTGTATGTATTGTTAGGGTTAGATTTTGGAAAACTAAAATGTTTTTTTCAAAAATTAGTTTTCACATATATGTGTTTATTTATGTGTATAGTAAACACTTATCAAGTTTGATTTGATTTTATGAAGTCTTTAATTATATAATTAAGTTTAGGGGTTATGTTTAGGGTGTGGACGACTTATATTTCAGTCGTCTGTTGAATAATTTACTCGGACGACGTATATTTTAGTCGTCTGTTGAATAATTTACTCGGACGACTTACATTTCAGTCGTCTGGTGAAGAAATTAAAACAGATGACTTACATGTAAGTCGTCCAAATATTCCCGCCTAAAATTTTTTAAAAAAATTATTTTCCCGCTTAAATAATTTAAACCAGACGACTTACTTGTAAGTCGTCTGGAAAGTCTTCTATTTTAGTTTCCCGCTAAAAATATTTAATTTCCCGCTAAAAATATTAGACTCTTCTGGACGACTTACATGTAAGTCGTCTGTTTTAATTTCTTCACCAGACGACTGAAATGTAAGTCGTCCAGGAAGTCGTCTGAGTAAAAAATATTTAATCTAATTGGATTTTTTTGTCTCCCTATATAAAGAAAAATTTACACATTCTCTCTCCTCCTCTCAAATGGCTGCAACAAAAATGTAATGTTCATCATTCTAAAACTCTCCAACCTCTCTCTAATCTCTTTGACTTGAAAACACCAAACTTTATATGAATTTTTCAGTTTTGTCTCATGTATTTCTTACTAATCTATCTCTTTTACAGGTTTTTAATCAAACAGTACTCATCTTCCATTAATTTAAAGGTAAATCTATTAATGTTAGATATGTATTTTTGTGTGTTCTATAAATGTAGATTTATCTAATCTTCCACTCATTTTCTCTATTTTTAAGTCATTTGAACGTTTTTGGATATGCAGGTTTTTCAGATCTGGATTTGATATGCAGGTTTTTCAGATCTGGAAGACTTCTTGGACGACTTACCTGTTAGTCGTCTGGACTTCTTGGAAGTCTTCTGACTAAGTCGTCTGGACTTTCAGGAAGTCGTCTGGACTTCCAGGAAGTCGTCTGGACTTCCAGGAAGTCGTCTGGACTTCCAGGAAGTCGTCTGGACTTCAGGGAAGTCGTCTGGACTTCAGGGAAGTCGTCTGGACTTCAGGGAAGTCGTCTGGACTTCAGGGAAGTCGTCTGAACTTCATGGAAGTCTTCTGACGAAGTCTCCCTTTCATAATAGATCTGAGCGTTTTGGTAAGTTCTTATGTCTGATTTTTCTTCATTTGGGAACTTCTTGTTGTATAAAGTTCTTACTTTTTTCCCAAACTAAAACTCTCCAAACCCACTCTAATCTCTTTGACTTGAAAACACCAAACTTTATATGAATTTTCCAGTTTTGTCTCATGTCTTTCTTACTAATCTATCTTTTTTGCAGTTTTTAATTAGATGGTACTCATCTTCCACTAATTTAAAGGTAGATCTATTATTTTTAGATATGTATTTTTGTGTGTTCTGTAATGGTAGATTTATTTAATCTTTCACACATTTTTTCTGTTTTTAAGCCATTTGAACGTTTTTGGATATGCAGGTTTTTCAGATCTGGATTTAATATGCAGGTTTTTCAGATCTGGAAGACTTCTGGGACGACTTACCTGTTAGTCGTCTGGAAGTCGTCTGGAAGTCGTCTGGACTTCTTGGAAGTCTTCTGACAAAGTCGTCTGGACTTCTTGTAAAGTCGTCTGGACTTCCTGTAAAGTCGTCTGGACTTCCTGTAAAGTCGTCTGGAAGTCGTCTGAACTTCCTAAAAGTCTTCTGACAAAGTCGTCTGAACTTCTTGGAAGTCGTCTGGACTTCTTAGAAGTCGTCTGGACTTCTTAAAAGTCGTGTGGTCTTGTCTACTCAAGTGGAATCCAAGCTTGTCTTTGTAGAGGAATGATCTATAATAGTTTTGTTTGTGGTCTGTTTTGTGAATTGCATGTCTACTCTTTTAGTTGTGAATTTTTTGTAAAATCAGTAATAATATTTTCCAAGATGTATTAAATGTGCTAACAATGTGTTTACACATTTACAAATCAATGAAATAATAGACTTCAGTAGTCTTTTTCTTATCTTTGGATCTCTCATATGCAATAATAAACTCCAATGGTCTTTTTCTCATCTTAATAAACAAGAATGTTGCTAGCTTTATATTGATACAACATTTTAAGAAGTATTTTAACCCTTCTTCCAACTCATAACAATAGTCATCATTATTGTCTATAACAATAATACTTAAGAGATGGAAACAAACAATAGTAACTAGTCAAAGCATATCATATTTTATTATAAGTTTGCGTTGAAAAACTTAGTCAAATTTAGTAAAACTAAGGGAGAGAACATATTTTGTAAATATGAGTTTTACATATCTTGAAGTTACTTATCACTCTTAAAAATACAAGTTATTCAAAAACTAACGTAGAAGACTTAAAAACTAGCGGAGAAGACGCGGACGACTTCAATCTAAGTTGTCCAGACGACTAAACTATACGTCGTCTGGTCAACACAGAGGTTATTTTTGCAATTGACTTTGAAATCTGTTATTTCGGACGACTGAAAAATAAGTCGTCTACTATTGTTTGGCTAAAAAAAAACTCCAAAAAAGCTAGACGACTTACATTTCAGTCGTCATAGGTTAGTTTTGCATTTGACTGGATAATTTCAGAAGTTTGACTTCCCCAGACGACTTACATTTCAGTCGTCTAGTGAAAATTAAAATAATAATATTTTTTTAAAAGTAGACGACTTACAGTTAAGTCGTCATAGGTTAGTTTTGCAATTGAAAAAAAAAACTTCAAGATTTAATTATATACAGACGACTTATAATTCAGTCGTCCACGAGACGACTGAAATGTAAGTCGTCCAGGATTTACGAGGTTTGACCAGAATCTCAGAAAAAAATCCTGGACGACTTACAAGTAAGTCGTCTCGTGGACGACTGAAGTATAAGTCGTCTGTGTATAATTAAATTTTGAAGTTTTTTTTTCAATTGCAAAACTAACCTATGACGACTTAACTGTAAGTCGTCTACTTTTAAAAAAATATTATTATTTTAATTTTCACTAGACGACTGAAATGTAAGTCGTCTGGGGAAGTCAAACTTCTGAAATTATCCAGTCAAATGCAAAACTAACCTATGACGACTGAAATGTAAGTCGTCTAGGTTCTTTGGAAATTTTTTTGAAACCAAACAAAAACAGACGACTTAACTTTCAGTCGTCTCAGGTTACAGATTTCAAAGTCAATTGCAAAAATAACCTCTGCGTTGACCAGACGACTTCCAGGTAAGTTGTCTACAGCCAGACGACTTCCCAAGTAAGTCGTCTGACGAACAAATCTGGAAAAAAACTCGATGTCATACCTTAAATTGGTGAGATAAGTTCCTTAGCATACATAAGGCTTCTCCAAGCACACAGAATCACAAACGAAAGTAACCCACCCAGAATCGTTAGCTTCTATGACTCTATGAACCATAAAAAATTTAGAATCAAAATCTTGGGTTGTTTTAGCTCATTGTGGAGAGAAAGTGAGAGATATGTTGTGTTTAGTTCACAAGAATGGAAAAAGAAGAAGGGTAAATCGATTTTGGGAGCATTAAGAGCTTCAAATTGGTTGTTCATGGTGGTTGTGGTATTGATGACAATGGCAATCTTGTAATTACTTGAAGATGATGAGGGTGAGAGAGTAAAAATGTCATTTTCGAAAAAAAAAAAAAAAAAAAAATTGATGGCATTTCCGTAAATTATATGAACTTGTGGGGTGAATAGGGCAAAACCAATTTTCAAAAAAAATGGAGGTTAGTTTTGTGTTTGACTTTAAGTTATAGGTCAATTCTGCAAAAAGCCCTATAAATGATGTGGATATCTCTAGAGGAGTGACACATGATTGGTTAGTAAATTTTGTATCATTCTCAATATGCGAGAGTGCTTTAATATATAAATAATATTATTGAAATTTTTAAATTTTTGGATTATATTTTCTATAAATTTAATTTGGACATTTCCCAATTACATTCATTTTTATTTATGAAATATGTAATATAGTTAAAAATAACACAAATATTATTTATGATCTCAGTTTTGTTTAAAGCCAAGGAAGGTAACACTATTTCTACGATTATGATAAGAAATATCCGGTGAACCTCTACGTTCACCAACCAATAGGATTGTGTTATTTTAAATTTGATATCTTTTATAAAAGGAAACAAAATATTGTCAAGTTATATTATGGTTTTAAAATAAAAAAATAAAATAAAAAATAGTAGTAATTACAAAAAATATTTTTAACGTCGTTAGGAAAACACTAAACCCTAAATCCTAATCCTTAAACCATAAATCCTTAAACCTAAACTCTTGGGTAAACCCTAAACCGTTTGATAAATCCTAAACTCTAAATCAAAAACACTAAGCACTAAAATACTCAAGGGTTTAGGGTTTAGGGTTTAGGATTTAGGATTTAGGGTTTTAGTGTTTAGTGTTTTTGATTTAGAGTTTATGATTTATCCAAGGGTTTAGAGTTTACCCAATGATTTAGGGTTTCCGATTTAGGGTTTAGGGATTAGTGTTTTGCTGACGACGTTAAAAATATTTTTTAAATTTTTTTTTTCTGTAACTACTATTTTTTTTTACTTTTTATTTTAAAAACATAATATAACTTGACAATATTTTGTTTCTTGTTCTAAAAGATGTCGAATTTGAAATAACGAAATTCTATTGGTTGGTGAACCTAGAGGTGAACCCAAGAATATAATACCAAAGACACTAGACATAATCTAGAGAAAGCCATTTCAAGGTTTAAATTATGAGAAATTCTTGGGTTCACCCCCTAGGGTGAACCTCTAGATTCACCAACCAATAGTAAACCTCTAGATTCACCAACCAATAGTATTTGAGTAATTGATATTTGATATCTTTCAAAAAAGGAAACAAAATTGAATTTCCAAATAAGATTATATTTTTAAAATAAAACAATAAAAATACATAAAAATAGTTACAAAAAAAAAATATATATTGTTAAACCGTTAGCAAAATATTAAATCATATACCCTAAATTATAAACCTTAAATCTTGGATAAACCGTAAACCATTGGAAAATTTTAAACCCTAAATCATACATTAAAAACTAAATCTTAATAACACTAAACCCTAAACCCAATCACTAAACCCTAAACCCAATCATAAACCCTGAACCCTTGGATAAATCATAAACTCTAGGGTTTAAAAAAGTGTTTGATGAAATGTAATCTAATTTTGATATTTAATTTTATTTTCTTTTTTAAAAGATATCAAATATCTGATATTCGAACACTATTGATTGGTAAATCTAGAGGTTCATCTAGTGGGTGAACCCAAGAATTTCTCTTAAATTATTATTACGATTAATTAAGAACATCAGTAGCTAGCTGCTCTGCGCATCTAAAAGTCATAAGCAAACATTCAATAAATACGAAGTGTACTATCTACATTCAACAATGATACGCAATATATAAAATTAACTAGAGCTTGACCCGCGTAATCGCACAAATATTTATTTTCATTTAATAAGTACATTTTTTGTTTTATATAAATAATATTATATATTTATAATTTCAAATATTATGTATTTGTTTAATATGACATTTCAAAGCATAATAGTTAAGGAAAATATGTTTTAGTTTATTTTTTGATGTGTGTGATTTTTTCCACAAAATTAAAATATCTGCAAAAAATAGTATTTAATATGTTTTGATATTTTTTTTGTAGATGATAAATATATTTAAATTTATAATCTGTTATGTAAAACATTAAATATTTATATTTTTAATTTCCTAACCTGTTATGTAAATACTTATCATGCATTTTAATAAGAAAATTATATTATACTTGTTAAAACGAGTAATTTGTCAGAGTGAGTAATTGTATTTTTTGTATTTCTATTATTATAAAATTAATTTGATTTTAATTTATTGACTTTAACATTATTATATGTAGAAATTTATTTTATATGAACTTTGTTTTGGAAAGGAGGTCCTTTGCTTTACATATTAAAGTTTATACAGTATTATTGTGCAATAAATTTAAGATTTATCATAAATCTGTTGTGAATTCGAATTAGGAAATTATGTATTAAATTAGAAAAATATATAAAATTTAAATGTAGATTTATTAATTATTTCAATGGCATTGACTTGTAAATAAGCTGTATTTTTTATGGTGAGTTCATATTTATAATTCTCTTTTAATAAGATAGAAGTCTCACGAATCATACTTTTAAATCAAGCCAAAGTCCTAACGCTGGCCAAACTAATTCAAGCACTAAACATAGTGATCTATTGGAGAATGTAGAATTTGGTTTAGGCAAATTGTATAGCTTGGTTTACAGTTTTAATATAAAGATCATTGTCTCACATACATATTATAAATCAAATTGAGTGTGAGGGGTAAAGGAGTATGTCATACAACTTGAATGTTTTGTCATTCACTGGAAAAAATTTATTTCCAAAATAGCAGAAGAAAAGAAATAAATAAAACATATAAAATAGTTTTCTATAAAATAGAAGTACATGAACATAATAAAACGAGTTTTTGCTTGCGTTCGCATAAGACATACAAACAGCATGAGAAGAAAATAATCTCAAAGTGATAAAAAGACTTATTCTCGAAAGCCCTACAATGGCTAAATCCTCTTTTCCAATATCTCACACTATCAAAAAAAAAAAAAAACAAAAGAAACATATAACCTCTAGTACAATCTGCCTCAAAACACCAAACCTTAAAAGACATAACCCCAAGAACAAGAAGAAGAACCATTACATGACAATAAAGAAAACTAAGGAAGAAGGATCATTGTTTTCTTTTCTTTTTTGGGTTTTTATTTGAACTCTTCTTATGTATTACTGCCTCGCCGGAGACTTGACACCAGTTTCTACTGTCCCTCATTTAAAGAAAGAAAAAAACAAAAATAGGAAAAAAGGGAAAAAGCAGAGAAGAAGCCTAAGAGGAGGACCAATGAATTTAGAAAACCAAACCATGAGGGGATTTTTCTGGTTAGCTCTAGCTGATGATGATATGATCAAGTTTTTGTCCTCATGGGCTTTTGCTTTGTATGAAAGATAATCTAAAAGATTCGCCAAAAGACACAACAGATCCTTCACCTTGATGGAGCCTCGCCTACAATATATCGTGGTAAAACAAAAACGAATGTACTAAGTAGCAATTCCTGCATCACAAAGGCGAAGAAATGGAGAAACTATTCAGAGCAGTATGAGACCAGTCATGTTCCTCTACTTCCCAGAGACTATGGTGTGCGCAATGCATAAGGTTAAGCCAGAAAATAGAAGAGGATCATCAAAATCTAAGCATACATAGTTAGATACAGTTGATTTAGAACCATTCCTATTTTATTACCTTAGTTATCAACTAGCTCATGGCATTCTCTAAGCATAGAATCAACGTGTTAAAGCAAAATTACCTCTGTTTGGTTGTCTCTTGTAACTGCCAACATAACCTGGAGATGAACTTCTAGCTGACACATCAGAAGAAGGACCTCCTCCAATCCCATAGCTAAAAGAAGCAGGCCCTTCTGCCTCAGGAGTTGGTGATCTCCAAGTGGGATCACTATACACTGCACCATTCCCATAAAACTCTGCAAGTCCTGCTCCATCATAACCCGCCGAGGCAGAAGAGAAGGAAGACGACGGTGCTGCCTTGCTAGGCCCTATGCTCCTTGCTGCATACCCAAAACCAGATTCACCGTTTCCTCCATAACCAAACTTCGCATTCTCGTTACCAACAGCATTGTTTCCTCCACCTCCACCTCCAGGAGCACCCCAGTTTCCAAACGGCCCGCCGCTAAGCGTGTTGTTGTTCCCACTTGTTGATCCTCCTCCTCCCATGTATGTATTGGAGTTTGAGTTTGAGTTTGCAGCGTTGTTGTTGTTGTTGTTATAGCTAAGACCACCGTTGTTTCCCCATAGGTTCCTTGTAACCGAACTGAAGAAGGACGAGTTCCCTCCTCCTCCTCCTTCACAACCAACAGCAGGACCAGGACCAAACCGGTTCGTGTTCCCAATGTAGTAAGGACTCATCCCTCGCCCATAGTCTAGGTTTCCATTACCTCCAGTGAACCCTGTGGGCAACCCCTGATCAAAGTTCATATTCATCCCATAGCCAGAACCGAAATTCGCAAACCCGCTTCTCCCAGCACCAACCGGACTAAACCGGCCATCCATCCTAAGCCCGTAGCCACCAACCGCACCCGGATTAAACCCTTGAGCATATCCATTCAAGAGGTTATTAACCCTATTAACACCATAGCTGTAGCCAGCACCAAGAGGGCTACGAGCTGGACCTGGAGACATCTCCTTCGGCACAGCCCTCTTAACCTCAACCATTTTACCGTTGAGCTCATGGAACGTCTTGAGCAGCACTTTATCAACGGCCTCCTCGGTGTCGTAAGTTATGAATCCGAAACCTCTAGGCCTTTGTGTGTTGTGGTCGTACATAACAACCACGTCTGTTGTTGTCCCGAACTGCTCAAAGTAGGTCTTGAAATCGCTCTCTGTGACGGAGGAAGGTAGCCCTCCGACGAATATCTTCCTTGTCCGAGCTCCTGGACCAGGTGATCCTTGGATGCTGCTGCTGTTGCTTCTAGTTACCATGTTCTGGTCATCTCTAGGAACAGCCTTCTTGGCTTCAACCTACAAAAAAAAAACAAAAAATTTAAAACTTACTTCTTCCCAAAAACACAATCAAACAAGGAAAGAAACACAAAACATGATAAATATGATCAATTTCAAGGCTTGATTGCATAAAGAAGCTTCAAAAACAAGTTACATTGTACAGAATCAAAGCCTAGAAGAGTGTTAGCATGAGAGAACCATACCAATCTTCCATCGATATGATGCTTCTCTGTAATAACAAACTCAGCAACAGCTGGATCAGCAAAGACAACAAAGCCGAAGCCACGTGCACGACCAGTGGTGCGATCTTTCAAGATCACAGCTTCGATGACTTCACCAAAGGTGCTGAAATACTCCTTGAGACGTTCCTCATTGGTGTCCCAAGATATCCCTCCGATGAACAGCTTTCCATTGTCGGATTGCATTTTTGCCTCTGCAACACAAAGACACAACAGAAAAAAAAAAGTTGTAAGAAAATCGAACACACAAGCTTATGTCAGATTCAAAAAAAAACATAAAAGCTTTTTTCCAGATTTGATCGATTCTCGGAATCTGATCAATCAAACACATCTGGAAACGACCAAAAGAGCAACTCGGATTCAATCTAGGAACATCAGATCTGTCGGGGAGTTTGATCAACGAATCAAAAAACATGAATCAAAATCTCAGATCAAAAGAATCAAACTTTCGAAAACCCACCAATCAGATTAAGAAAACCCAGATGCTGAATCTCGTCTAAGATCTGAGGATAGGCACGATTTGAATAGAGGGCATAACTCGAACCTGCCCCCTTTTCTCCGCAGAAACGAAAAAACACAAATGATAATGGTTCTGTTCAATCCGATTCAAACCGATTTAACTCAATTTCAATGGCGTCAATCAAAAACGTACTGAGAACGCGTTCTAAGATAGAGAGAGAGAGAAGGAGGGGGAGGAGGAGGAAGGGAGAGAGATGTAGAGATAGAAAGACAAAAGGCTTTTCGGGTGCAAGAAGAAGAAGATATGTCTGTCTCTCTGTATTTATATATTAAGGTTAAGATTTTTTTACCATTACAAAGCTATGTGCGTTTGTAATAAGGAATTTGCGGAGTTTTGTTTTCCCTTTCCAATTTTATTACACGCAACTTTTTGTTTACTATTGTTGCCAGAAAAAGAAAGGGAAATATAAATAGTTTGGCAAAACACCGGATTTTAACACCCCCTAAATATTTGAATATTTATATTTCCCTTTATATTTATATAAAGTTGTTTACTATTTATATTTGGAAATATAAATAGTAAACAACTTTCCACTACTTTTTTTTTGTATCTTAAACAAAAAAGTAGATTAATTAGAATATTGCCACTATGTCTAAAAACAATGTATTGAGTAAAAATTGCAATTATTGGTGTTTATTCACATAATTAATTATGTAAAAAAGCTTGTGATAGTCTTGCTATTAAATTTTAACATTCATTTAGTTTTACTGTAAAAACAATTGTTATGATTATTATCCCTTTTTTGTTACTGCATTTTACATTGGAAATTACAATTTCAAAAAATTTATTATTATTCAATTTTGGTAAATTATATCGGATAATTTAACGGTCATAAAGAACATTAAAGTATGTGAGATTGTGATCTGTTGTACACGTTGCGATGTAGATGAAGAATCTATAAATCACGCTTTTAAAAAAGTTCTTATACGGTTTAAACATAGGCGTTACCAACTATTCAATCAGACCAAAACATATTTTCGACAACCTCGATCTTTACGGATATAAATTATTAATTAAAAAAAACTTCGAAAAGATACAAAATAACGTTTACGTAGATAATATGATTTATATGGAACAGTATAAATGATAAAAAAAATTAACAATAAGAATTGAAATGCGAAAGATACATTATACATGGTAAAGATTAAAAAATTAGTGGAAAAGCACACAAAAATTAACAAACAGAAAGAGGTTCATTTTTCCTCCATTGTCAATGGAATTGATGCTTGCTCGAGAGGGATTGCATCTATCAACAAAGCCTATAAATACAAAGCCCGGTCCATCCTTAAGAAGTAAATAAAAATAACTCGGCCTAATCAATCAGGCAGATTGAACAGCCGATTATAAAAAGAGAAGAGAGAACGAGAGAAGCATTAAAAAACTAGAGAAGACATAAGAAATTATAACAAGAAGAGAGAACGAGAGGAGTAATAAGGTTTTCGATCCCCATTGGCCACCATATAATTTAATATTACACTTTTAAGCCCTATAAAATAATCAGTTGACCTCGGTCGCCGGATACTGTGGTGCAAAGTGTCCGGCTACCACATTGCCTGACCCGAGTTTAGAATACTTTTTAACGAATGTCAGGGATTGAACCGATCATTTGTTACGATACGATCCACCCTGTAAATCATTTGGGCCAAAGCCCAACTCAAACTGGCCAAGTGATGATAATTTAGTTACGAGAGGGAATCGAACATAGGACTGATGTGGATATACACTAAGTCCCAAGAGATTGCCACTAGACTACCACCGCTTAGTAATCAGTTAGTTAGGTATTTATAAATTTTAGTAGTTTATGCATTTTGTTTTAAAAATTATACTCCCTCTGTTTCTGAAAGAAGTATTTTCTAGAGTATTCACGTATATTAAGAAAACAATTAACTTTTTATAATTGAATTTATTATTTATTTTACTATACATTTTTCAATAAATATTCAACCAATTCAAATATTTTTAATTAATGTTTCTTAAAAGTATACAACTTTTCAACATTAACTATTAAAAATACCTTAAAATTTTAGAAAATCTATCATTTTGGAACAAAAAATAAATGTAGAAAATCCTACTTTCAGGAACAGAAGAGTATATTTTATTTTCTCTCTCTATATATATATATTGATATAATATAATCACCACGACCAAAAATGGAGTTAACCTAATCATGTAGTTACGCAAAAATGGAGTTAGCCTAATACCATGTTTACCTTAGGGCCGATAAAGGCCTAGGACATTTTGGGCTTAAGCCCACAGTTAAATAAAACTGAATACGATCTTTTCAAACGTCTTTGTCATTTTCATTTTAAATATTTAAAAGATGTGTGTGTTTCAGAGTTTCAGCTTTTATGAAAAAAACTCCCTCCAAAAAAATGTTTCCCTCCAAAAAAAATGTCGAATATTTCAAAACCCTTTACCCTTCACGAATCTTCTCCCACAATTCTCTTCCATTCTTCAACCTCTGCGTCTCTGTTATATATACCATCGACAAGCTATTCATCACCCCTACCAAAACCACAAGCAAGTTTAAGCCTTTCTCCTCCTCACTCACGAATCACGATCTTCTCTAACAAAATCTCTACCATGGCGACCCCCAAAGCTTCCGTTTTGCTCAGTGACATCTCCAAAGATGAGGGACATCTCGGATCCGGTGCCATTCATGTTATCACGGGTCCTATGTTTTCCGGGAAATCCACATCTCTCCTCCGGCGAATCAAGACAGAGATCAGCGTCGGAAGGTAAACCAATTGCAACAGATCTGTCCGAACCGGATTTGGGTTCTACGGTTCAGTGATCTAATTGATTTCTATTTGGTTATGTAGAAGTGTTGCGATGGTGAAATCGAGTAAGGATACGAGATACGCCAAGGATTCAGTGGTGACGCATGACGGAATCGGATTCCCTTGCTGGGCTCTTCCAGATCTAATGTCGTTTCCCGAGAGATTCGGACAAGATGCTTACGACAAGGTAAAGTCTTTTGTCTTTTTGTGAGTAATTGTTGTCTTATTGTGAGGGATCTGCATTAAAAGTTGTTTTTGGCAGCTTGATGTGATTGGTATTGACGAGGCACAGTTCTTCGGAGATCTTTATGAGTTTTGCTGCAAAGTCGCTGATGTTGATGGCAAAACTGTTGTTGTTGCAGGCCTTGATGGTGATTATCTAAGGTAACATATTTACTTCAAATCTTTAACATTTTTTTTTGAATGTGATCCTTTATTGGTAAAACGCAGAAGGAGATTTGGTGCTATTCTTGATATTATACCAATAGCTGATTCTGTGACGAAGCTAACTGCGAGGTGTGAGGTTTGTGGACAGAAAGGTTTCTTCACTCTCAGAAAGACTTGCGACACCAGAACCGAGCTGATCGGTGGAGCTGATGTCTATATGCCTGTTTGTCGTAAGCATTATGTCAATAATCAATTGTCATCAATGCTTCAAAGAAAGTGTTGGATTCTGACAAGGAAAGAGCTGAATCCTGTGTGGACACAGTTGCCACTATGGTCCAAGTCTGACTTGCTGTGGAACGAGTTAAACATATAATATAGTGAGATTTCTGTCTGCTTTTACTTGTCTTGGTTTATTATTTTCACTGTTGTCTTTGAAAACCTCTTATGATGTTTCTTGTATATGAATATAAATGTTTTATGATTCCTCTATTGCTAGCTTCTGATTCATGTTTGTTTCAAGCATTCTTCTTTCTCATCAATTTTCATAACTTTAGTACCCAAAGCAACCTATCAATCAGCATAGCTTGATACATTAAACATGTTAATTGGTCTCGGAGCAGATAATTAGCTACCAAGAAAAAAAAGAAGCTGTGGAAATCAAAATAACAATTACAAACGTAGATAGTATTCTATTTGAAAAGAGTCAACAGCTCTTGGCCCAAATCTTATTAATTACAAGAAGAGGTATCTTTGTTTGCCTCTATTAGCACCAAAGCATTTAAAACATCATATCAAGGCGACCTTGAACCCGGGGTGATCCTATCTTTCCCAAATCTCGACACACTCTTAGGAGTCACAGCGCCAGGACTCGCTCCACGGTAACTCGCACGAAGGCTCTCATCAACAGCAGAAGAAGACTTCCTTATCGCCCGCCTGAAAAACTTCTGAGCAGCGGGCGAAAGCGTCCTCACATTCGGACGCGCTTCGATGATAAGGAGACGGCGCAACGGAGGCTTCTTGAACATACTGTTCGACCTCTCCCTCAGCCTCCTCAAGCGTCCCTTCGGAAAGATGGCGCCCCGGGTTCAAGGTCGGAGGGAATGTTGTTTTAAATTCTTGGTGCTAATAGCCGCATATCAAGATATCCTCTGAATCTGAATAACCGCATCGCGTCCAGATCTCCCCACTCTTTTAAACGATACGTCTACGTCGTAATTGGTAGAGATTTCCACAGCTTCTATACCCGTTGTAGCTTCTTATCCGACTCCACGAGACACTT
>NW_026015738.1:0-11053 GCF_020379485.1 Brassica napus
TTTTCTTTTTTGGGTTTTTATTTGACTCTTCTTCATGTATTAACTGCCTCGCCGGAGACTTGACACCAGTTTCTAACTGTCCCTCATTTAAAGAAAGAAAAAAAACAAAAATAGGAAAAAGGGAAAAAGCAGAGAAGAGCCTAAGAGGAGGACCAATGAATTTAGAAAACCAAACCATGAGGGGATTTTTCTGGTTAGCTCTAGCTGATGATGATATGATCAAGTTTTGTCCTCATGGGCTTTTGCTTTGTATGAAAGATAATCTAAAAGATTCGCCAAAAGACACAACAGATCCTTCACCTTGATGGAGCCTCGCCTACAATATATCGTGGTAAAACAAAAACGAATGTACTAAGTAGCAATTCCTGCATCACAAAGGCGAAGAAATGGAGAACTATTCAGAGCAGTATGAGACCAGTCATGTTCCTCTACTTCCCAGAGACTATGGTGTGCGCAATGCAAAGGTTAAGCCAGAAAATAGAAGAGGATCATCAAAATCTAAGCATACATAGTTAGATACAGTTGATTTAGAACCATTCCTATTTATTACCTTAGTTATCAACTAGCTCATGGCATTCTCTAAGCATAGAATCAACGTGTTAAAGCAAAATTACCTCTGTTTGGTTGTCTCTTGTAACTGCCAACATAACCTGGAGATGAACTTCTAGCTGACACATCAGAAGAAGGACCTCCTCCAATCCCATAGCTAAAAGAAGCAGGCCCTTCTGCCTCAGGAGTTGGTGATCTCCAAGTGGGATCACTATACACTGCACCATTCCCATAAAACTCTGCAAGTCCTGCTCCATCATAACCCGCCGAGGCAGAAGAGAAGGAAGACGACGGTGCTGCCTTGCTAGGCCCTATGCTCCTTGCTGCATACCCAAAACCAGATTCACCGTTTCCTCCATAACCAAACTTCGCATTCTTCGGTTACCAACAGCATTGTTTCCTCCACCTCCACTCCACCTCCAGGAGCACCCCAGTTTCCAAACGGCCCGCCGCTAAGCGTGTTGTTGTTCCCACTTGTTGATCCTCCTCCTCCCATGTATGTATTGGAGTTTGAGTTTGAGTTTGCAGCGTGTTGTTGTTGTTGTTATAGCTAAGACCACCGTTGTTTCCCCATAGGTTCCTTGTAACCGAACTGAAGAAGGACGAGTTCCCTCCTCCTCCTCCTTCACAACCAACAGCAGGACCAGGACCAAACCGGTTCGTGTTCCCAATGTAGTAAGGACTCATCCCTCGCCCATAGTCTAGGTTTCCATTACCTCCAGTGACCCTGTGGGCAACCCCTGATCAAAGTTCATATTCATCCCATAGCCAGAACCGAAATTCGCAAACACGCTTCTCCCAGCACCAACCGACTAAACCGGCCATCCATCCTAAGCCCGTAGCCACCAACCGCACCCGGATTAAACCCTTGAGCATATCCATTCAAGAGGTTATTACCCTATTAACACCATAGCTGTAGCCAGCACCAAGAGGGCTACGAGCTGGACCTGGAGACATCTCCTTCGGCACAGCCCTCTTAACCTCAACCATTTTACCGTTGAGCTCATGGAACGTCTTGAGCAGCACTTTATCAACGGCCTCCTCGGTGTCGTAAGTTATGAATCCGAAACCTCTAGGCCTTTGTGTGTTGTGGTCGTACATAACAACCACGTCTGTTTTGTCCCGAACTGCTCAAAGTAGGTCTTGAAATCGCTCTCTGTGACGGAGGAAGGTAGCCCTCCGACGAATATCTTCCTTGTCCGAGCTCCTGGACCAGGTGATCCTTGGATGCTGCTGCTGTTGCTTCTAGTTACCATGTTCTGGTCATCTCTAGGAACAGCCTTCTTGGCTTCAACCTACAAAAAAAAAACAAAAATTTAAAACTTACTTCTTCCCAAAAACACAATCAAACAAGGAAAGAAACACAAAACATGATAAATATGATCAATTTCAAGGCTTGATTGCATAAAGAAGCTTCAAAAACAAGTTACATTGTACAGAATCAAAGCCTAGAAGAGTGTTAGCATGAGAGAACCATACCAATCTTCCATCGATATGATGCTTCTCTGTAATAACAAACTCAGCAACAGCTGGATCAGCAAAGACAACAAAGCCGAAGCCACGTGCACGACCAGTGGTGCGATCTTTCAAGATCACAGCTTCGATGACTTCACCAAAGGTGCTGAAATACTCCTTGAGACGTTCCTCATTGGTGTCCCAAGATATCCCTCCGATGAACAGCTTTCCATTGTCGGATTGCATTTTTGCCTCTGCAACACAAAGACACAACAGAAAAAAAAAAGTTGTAAGAAAATCGAACACACAAGCTTATGTCAGATTCAAAAAAAAACATAAAAGCTTTTTTCCAGATTGATCGATTCTCGGATCTGATCAATCAAACACATCTGGAAACGACCAAAAGAGCAACTCGGATTCAATCTAGGAACATCAGATCTGTCGGGGAGTTTGATCAACGAATCAAAAAACATGAATCAAAATCTCAGATCAAAAGAATCAAACTTTCGAAAACCCACCACATCAGATTAAGAAACCCAGATGCTGAATCTCGTCTAAGATCTGAGGATAGGCACGATTTGAATAGAGGGCATAACTCGAACCTGCCCCCTTTTCTCCGCAGAAACGAAAAAACACAAATGATAATGGTTTCTGTTCAATCCGATTCAAACCGATTTAACTCAATTTCAATGGCGTCAATCAAAAACGTACTGAGAACGCGTTCTAAGATAGAGAGAGAGAGAAGGAGGGGGAGGAGGAGGAAGGGAGAGAGATGTAGAGATAGAAAGACAAAAGGCTTTTCGGGTGCAAGAAGAAGAAGATATGTCTGTCTCTCTGTATTTATATATTAAGGTTAAGATTTTTTTACCATTACAAAGCTATGTGCGTTTGTAATAAGGAATTTGCGGAGTTTTGTTTTCCCCTTTCCAATTTATACACGCAACTTTTTGTTTACTATTGTTGCCAGAAAAAGAAAGGGAATATAAATAGTTTGGCAAAACACCGGATTTTAACACCCCCTAAATATTTGAATATTTATATTTCCCTTTATATTTATATAAAGTTGTTTACTATTTATATTTGGAAATATAAATAGTAAACAACTTTCCACTACTTTTTTTTTGTATCTAAACAAAAAAGTAGATTAATTAGAATATTGCCACTATGTCTAAAAACAATGTATTGAGTAAAAATTGCAATTATTGGTGTTTATTCACATAATTAATTATGTAAAAAAGCTTGTGATAGTCTTGCTATTAAATTTTAACATTCATTTAGTTTTACTGTAAAAACAATTGTTATGATTATTATCCCTTTTTTGTTACTGCATTTTACAATAAATTAATACAATTTCAAAAATTTATTATTATTCAATTTTGGTAAATTATATCGGATAATTTAACGGTCATAAAGAACATTAAAGTATGTGAGATTGTGATCTGTTGTACACGTTGCGATGTAGATGAAGAATCTATAAATCACGCTTTTAAAAAAGTTCTTATACGGTTTAAACATAGGCGTTACCAACTATTCAATCAGACCAAAACATATTTTCGACAACCTCGATCTTTACGGATATAAATTATTAATTAAAAAAAACTTCGAAAAGATACAAAATAACGTTTACGTAGATAATATGATTTATATGGAACAGTATAAATGATAAAAAAAATTAACAATAAGAATTGAAATGCGAAAGATACATTATACATGGTAAAGATTAAAAAATTAGTGGAAAAGCACACAAAATTAACAAACAGAAAGAGGTTCATTTTTCCTCCATTTCAATGGAATTGATGCTTGCTCGAGAGGGATTGCATCTATCAACAAAGCCTATAAATACAAAGCCGGTCCTCCTTAAGAATAGTAAAATAAAATCAACTCAATCAGAATCAGGCAGATTGAACAGCCGATTATAAAAAGAGAAGAGAGAACGAGAGAAGCATTAAAAAACTAGAGAAGACATAAGAAATTATAACAAGAAGAGAGAACGAGAGGAGTAATAAGGTTTTCGATCCCCCATTGGCCACCATATAATTTAATATTACACTTTTAAGGCCCTATAAAATAATCAGTTGACCTCGGTCGCCGGATACTGTGGTGCAAAGTGTCCGGCTACCACATTGCCTGACCCGAGTTTAGAATACTTTTTAACGAATGTCAGGGATTGAACCGATCATTTGTTACGATATGATACATCCACCCTGTAAATCATTTGGGCCAAAGCCCAAACTCAAACTGGCCAAGTGATGATAATTTAGTTACGAGAGGGAATCGAACATAGGACTGATGTGGATATACACTAAGTCCCAAGAGATTGCCACTAGACTACCACCGCTTAGTAATCAGTTAGTTAGGTATTTATAAATTTTAGTAGTTTATGCATTTTGTTTTAAAAATTATACTCCCTCTGTTTTTCTGAAAGAAGTATTTTCTAGAGTATTCACGTATATTAAGAAAACAATTACTTTTTATAATTGAATTTATTATTTATTTTACTATACATTTTTCAATAAATATTCAACCAATTCAATATTTTTAATTAATGTTTCTTAAAAGTATACAACTTTTCAACATTACTATAAAAATACCTTAAATTTTAGAAAATCTATCATTTTGGAACAAAAAATAAATGTAGAAAAATCCTACTTTCAGGAACAGAAGAGTATATTTTATTTTCTCTCTCTATATATATATATTGATATAATATAATCACCACGACCAAAAATGGAGTTAACCTAATCATGTAGTTACGCAAAAATGGAGTTAGCCTAATACCATGTTTACCTTAGGGCCGATAAAGGCCTAGGACATTTTGGCTTAAGCCACAGTTAAATAAAACTGAATACGATCTTTTCAAACGTCTTTGTCATTTTCATTTTAAATATTTAAAAGATGTGTGTGTTTCAGAGTTTCAGCTTTTATGAAAAAAACTCCCTCCAAAAAAATGTTTCCCTCCAAAAAAAATGTCGAATATTTCAAAACCCTTTACCCTTCACGAATCTTCTCCCACAATTCTCTTCCATTCTTCAACCTCTGCGTCTCTGTTATATATACCATCGACAAGCTATTCATCACCCCTACCAAAACCACAAGCAAGTTTAAGCCTTTCTCCTCCTCACTCACGAATCACGATCTTCTCTAACAAAATCTCTACCATGGCGACCCCCAAGCTTCCGTTTTGCTCAGTGACATCTCCAAAGATGAGGGACATCTCGGATCCGGTGCCATTCATGTTATCACGGGTCCTATGTTTTCCGGGAAATCCACATCTCTCCTCCGGCGAATCAAGACAGAGATCAGCGTCGGAAGGTAAACCATTGCAACAGATCTGTCCGAACCGGATTTGGGTTCTACGGTTCAGTGATCTAATTGATTTCTATTTGGTTATGTAGAAGTGTTGCGATGGTGAAATCGAGTAAGGATACGAGATACGCCAAGGATTCAGTGGTGACGCATGACGGAATCGGATTCCCTTGCTGGGCTCTTCCAGATCTAATGTCGTTTCCCGAGAGATTCGGACAAGATGCTTACGACAAGGTAAAGTCTTTTGTCTTTTTGTGAGTAATTGTTGTCTTATTGTGAGGGATCTGCATTAAAAGTTGTTTTTGGCAGCTTGATGTGATTGGTATTGACGAGGCACAGTTCTTCGGAGATCTTTATGAGTTTTGCTGCAAAGTCGCTGATGTTGATGGCAAAACTGTTGTTGTTGCAGTGCGGCTTGATGGTGATTATCTAAGGTAACATATTTACTTCAAATCTTTAACATTTTTTTTTGAATGTGATCCTTTATTGGTAAAACGCAGAAGGAGATTTGGTGCTATTCTTGATATTATACCAATAGCTGATTCTGTGACGAAGCTAACTGCGAGGTGTGAGGTTTGTGGACAGAAAGTTTCTTCACTCTCAAAAGACTCTGCGAAACGCGACACCAGAACCGCGCTGATCGGTGGAGCTGATGTCTATATGCCTGTTTGTCGTAAGCATTATGTCAATAATCAAATTGTCATCAATGCTTCAAAGAAAGTGTTGGATTCTGACAAGGAAAGAGCTGAATCCTGTGTGGACACAGTTGCCACTATGGTCCAAGTCTGACTTGCTGTGGAACGAGTTAAACATATAATATAGTGAGATTTCTGTCTGCTTTTACTTGTCTTGGTTTATTATTTTCACTGTTGTCTTTGAAAACCTCTTATGATGTTTCTTGTATGAATATAAATGTTTTATGATTCCTCTATTGCTAGCTTCTGATTCATGTTTGTTTCAAGCATTCTTCTTTCTCATCAATTTTCATAACTTTAGTACCCAAAGCAACCTATCAATCAGCATAGCTTGATACATTAACATGTTAATTGGTCTCGGAGCAGATAATTAGCTACAAGAAAAAAAGAAGCTGTGGAAATCAAAATAACAATTACAAACGTAGATAGTATTCTATTTGAAAAGAGTCAACAGCTCTTGGCCCAAATCTTATTAATTACAAAGAGGTATCTTTGTTTGCCTCTATTAGCACCCAAAGCATTTAAAACATCATATCAAGGCGACCTTGAACCCGGGGGGTATCCTATCTTCTCTCCCAATCTCGACACACTCTTAGGAGTCACAGCGCCAGACTCGCTCCACGGTAACTCGCACGAAGGCTCTCATCAACAGCAGAAGAAGACTTCCTTATCGCCCGCCTGAAAAATTCTGAGCAGCGGGCGAAAGCGTCCTCACATTCGGACTCGCGCTTCCACTCCGATGATAAGGAGACGGCGGCAACGGAGGCTTCTTGAACATACTGTTCGACCTCTCTCCTCAGCCTCCTCGAAGCGTCCCTCGACAAAGAATGCGCGCCCTCACGTCCCTCGCAGGAGCGGAGGGAATGTTTGTAGTGCGGTCCATCAGCGCTACCCGCCGATATCAAGAGCGTATCCTCTGAATCTAACTAACCGCATCGTCGTCCCTTCGATCTCCCCCACTTTATAAATAAACGCCGACTCGTCCAGACCAGGGGCAGGAGACGGCGTTTTGACGAAACTATACCCGTTGCCCAAAATCCCGTCCCGCCTTCTTATCCGACTCCACAGAACGATTCGGAGTCTTCCTCTTCCCTCAGATCGTCAAGATCAACCTCTTGGACTTGTCTCTATCCCTAACCTGCAGCACACGGGGAAGAGCCTGCGATAGGAGTGTAGAGAATCTCAACAGAACCATCTTCCCTCGGCCCTGCAATCCATCGTCCTTCCCCTGAAAACGTGTATGTGGCCTTAACAATCTCCTTGGTCAGTCCAGCTACAGCTAGCCTCACAGCCCTCTCTCCTGGCCTCAGCTCCCCACACTCTCCCCGATCAGCTGGATGGTACATGAGAAGATTCTTCTCGCTGTATACTTCCATCCTTGTAACGTACTCGGTGGCTGATAAGAGTAACCGTAACCATCTGTAATCCTATCTCTCTTCGCATCCTCAATTAACATCGCATCACCACCTTCAAGAAGATAACCATACTTCTCCTTCTTCCTCTTGTTCTTGTTCCCTTCATTCTCCAAGATATTCGAGAAGCTATCGTTGTCCTCACTTGTATGCCTCCTAAGAACTGGTCTAACGACATTACTACATCTACGCCATCTACACTCCACATCCCATCATCAGCACCTACTACTTGTACTTTCTCTCTAGGAGTCTTAGAACCATCGAACTCATCTAAAGGAGTGAAACTTCTCAAGAAGGTAGATCCAGGTGTTTGAGTTTTATCACCCACCGTGTCCCCACCGTGATGATTAGCTTTCTTACCACGCCTCTCGATGATCTTTAACTGTGCGTCTCGGATCTGAATCGGGTCGCGGGTTTTAACCGCCTGGATCCAATCGAGCCTGTCCCTGAGCTTGGAGATATCGGGGAAGTAATCGCGCTCGATGATTTTCTCGATGGCTGCGACGTAGGCGTCTTCGTCGAGGACTCTCATCCGCTTCTAGGGTTTCGAGGTGGGTGGATCTTTGAGGAGATGCGGAGACCATCGTCGGAGTAAAAGACGGGACGGAGAAGATAGGTGACGTGGAGAGTGGCCAGGCGATAGAAACATCTCGAATCAGTTGGTCGAAAATTGGGATTCTAGGGTTTGTTTTATTATGTTCAGACAGGAAACACAATGATGGATGGCAGATCCATGCATCGGTAAGGATTCCTTTTATCAATTCGTTTATATTCGTTTAAGTTTCAATATATTACACTTTTGCCCCCAATATTTAGATTTTGTTAACTTTTAACCCCAAAAGAAGTTAGCAAATATTTTTTTGACAACCACTGGATTAGGATTTTATTGTTAATATTATTATATAGTTCCTTTTTTTTTTTCCAAAGAACATGTAAATTATTACATGATGCATATTTGCATAACACCAGTCCAAACCATTATTCTCATAAAGAGATAAACAGAGTCCAAACCACCATTAGTCTCATAAAGAGATAAACAATTAGTACTAGGTGATGATCAGCGCCCTGTGCGGAATGAATGGTCTAAAAGAGATTATATATTTTAATCTATAGTTATTGAAAAGGTAAAACAAAAGTGGCATATAATACTTGGTATAGATTAGCAGAAGTAATGTTTGATATAATGATTAATGCAAAGAAAACCATTTTGGGATTGGAAGTTTACTCTCTTTGTTACTTACTTTTTCAGTTAAAAAAGTTTACTGGAGTATCTGGATAACGATAATCTTATTATGGTCGAGAAACAGTAATTGTCCTATTATCAAATCAAAGTTGTATCGTTATATTTTATTAAATTATACTGGTTCCGGAGTACATAAAAAATTATAAAAGAATAAAAAAATTGAAGTAAATAATATTACGTTGGAAAAAAAATAATAATATGATTTACAAATTTAGTGGGGTGATTAGGACTCGAATTTGTAAAAGAGACCCATTATTGAACCTTAATATTGATTGTGACTCAAATACTACGAGTCTCTTTTAATTTATCTTTTTTTAAAAAGTGTTTTTAACTAAAAAAATTCTAGGGGACACGAGATAGAGGCTACAGTTTAAGCCTCTCCACCCGATCTCTCTTCTCATCACCTGAGAATAAACAATTTCGTCGTTAACTTAAGCTCAATCCCAATCCCAATATATAAGAAGATTAAAAGCGAATCGAGTGACTCAAGTCTCAGGAATTTGAACCGATGGATTGTAAGTCGGCAAAGGCCCTATCAACAAACCAACCTCCTGAATATTTGTTATTTCTAGATGCATCGAGGACACAGTAAGCTTTCAATATAATCACTTATAATAATCCCCAATTTTTGAAGTATTGTATTTCTTATGAGCGAATTGATTAGCCCAATTTTGACATTGTCGACTTCGTGAAGTCGCGAGTGGTATAATCTTAGTGAAAAGAAAGGGCTGGAAAAGACTCCTGCAATTAAAACCGGAGAACGGAGAAGTGTGTACTGACTATCACTCCTGTCAACATATCCCTTGAAGTTTGTTTAAATTCGTTGACGCATGCAGGGTATACATGGTAAATTTCAATTTATATTCTTTTATAAATCCGAGTGATATGAATTACTGATTGATTATAATTATTTATTTATTTGGCGTTTATTTTAGTTTCCATTTACATAAGTCGCAAGAGGTGTATCACATTCATCGTGGAGAGGTTAGATTCCGACCTTATCGTTTATTGTTAATATATATTGCTTGAAATTTATTAACAATCAATGGAGGATAAAGTTGATAATTGATGATAAAAAGATAATAGTAACTTAAAATAAATAGTTGTTATCAATAAAAGGCAACAATTGCATACTGAAATAAAATATAAATCCAATAATGATCATGAACATACACCAACATAGAACTTTGGATGAGTTTATATACACATAGACAAAATAGAGTTTATATACACATAATCAAATATCATGAACATACCAACATAGAACTTGGATGAGAAGACCAAGAATGATCCAACGGAAGTTGGCTAGACAAATGTAGTTACAACATCATTGATCAGTTCAATCTTGAAACAACATATGATTCAGATAACTTTATTATGTTATCGCAGAGGGTGTCATCGGAAAAATTAAACAGAATCTTAGAACATTGTTGTGTCTCATTAAGGATCAAACTGTGAAACCAGTCTTTCTAACCGATGTATGGATTTTTGTCTCCCTACAATATAATAACAAATGAAAGCATCAGATAATAAACACATAATTTGCTTACGATTTAAAGAATATACATCATAAGAAAACCTAATTTTTTCGTCACGAAAACCACGTCATTCATATTTTTTCTTCCAGTAGCAGCCAGTACTACTGCTGCTTCCAAGTTTTTATGACATTCACCATATTCTTCCACAAGACTTTTTTTGGTTTTCAAGTCAGAAATGAAATTCATGCTTAATATATTTTTTGCTAGTTTTTGACACGTGTAGTTTGTGATATTGTAGCTATATGGATGATATGGTATATATATATATAGTAACTGATTGGGTTTTTGACCCACCGAGATTTGAAAAATAAATAATTTCGCCATAAAGCAATGTTGCAATGCAAATCCCTAATTGTTAGTAGATTTCCAGACAAGTATATAAAGTAATATATGCATAGGAAAAAATTAAGGAAGTCGACATTAAGAATGACATATTCCTTAAACTGAATCGGAAAAAATTAAATTTCCAAATTTAATTTCTCTGTCAAAATTTATGTTAATTACGTAATCAAAAAGTCTTGTAATCAAAATTAAGGGATAGCCCAGAAATTTTTAATACAGTTTCATCCAATTTTGAATGTATTTTACAATCACTCAAGATTGCCTTATAAATTTTTTATATATGACACTTTTGATTGTTATAAATTTTTTTTATATTTTCCAGTTTTCAAATTAATTTTACTCACATATATAATTGTCTCTCTAATAAAACCAAAATGTTTTCCCAATTTTATCCAAATTAATTATAAATCGTTTACACTCCAGATAAATGTCTCTAAATAAACCAAAATAAAAATGTCAAAAATAAAAAATCGTAACGTACAAAACCAAATAATTATAGTAGACCATAAATAT
>NW_026015739.1:0-60379 GCF_020379485.1 Brassica napus
TTCCTGAAAAATTAGTCCTTCAATTATGCAGGACTCATTCATTGCCATTGTCAGATACATACCAAAGTGACTGAAACTATACCTTTTTACGAACCATTTTTCGGATATTGATGATATCATAACTCATGTCATCTTTCAGAATCTTGATTGCCTGTAAATCCATAAATAATCATTATAATTTTACAGACAAATAAAAGAGAAAACAACAAAAGCTAATAATAAAATAAATACCTGAGGAGCAGGGACACTTCTGGAGAGAAGCCTAAGCAAATCCCTAGCTTTGACAATGATGTAAGGATCTCTTGTCTTCTTGGTCGTTGAACCAGTCATAGTACCTTCAACTACGCTGAGCTTGCAGGAGACTCCGTACTCCTTGAGAGCGGATTTGACACTTTGCCAACACGCCTGAAGATAAGTCTCTATGTAGCGAGGATAGCGTCTGGAGAAGGAGCTGACTTCGAGCATACCGGTTGGATTCCATGCCGGATCAAACTTCTCGATTCTCCAATGGTTGATATACTCCTCCGCCATTGACGATGCTAGTTAATAGTATTCTTGTATGTAGGGTTTATGTAAACAGATGGCTTCTAAGAAAGCATTTATGTTTGGTTTAATTATATTACCTCCTTGGACCAAAATAAATTTAACCGGACCGAATTAAAACTGTGATGTATCGAATTTACCGGACCAACCTAAACCAAATTTAGTTAATATTTACATAAATAAACCTCTGTCTATGCATATTTACGTAAATCAGTCAGAAAGTTGTCTTAGTGGGCCCATCTGTTGACCTGGTCAACGACCAAAAAGGCGGGAAATGTATTAAATTTTGGACCTTCAATTTTATTTAATTTCCTTTTATTTATTTCTCCTTTTCTTTTCGTTCGATTCCAGGTTTGCTTTGCAGCACTCTGCACAGAAGGTGTTCGATTAAATTCCTCAGAGAGAATCTCTCCCTCTTTCACTGAGGCTGAATCTTCTGACTTGCGATGCGTTTCCTAAGTTACCTCCCGTGTCTGCTTTGACCTCTCGCCTACTAGTGTTTTAAGCTCGAAGACCACGGAGAAAGAGCGGGAGAGTGCAATTGAACTTCTTCAATCTCCAATTGACTCTTCGCGAAGCTCTTTTGGAGAGAAACCAATGTCTCCAGGGGTTCGCACGCTCACCGTCCTCGGAAAGTTCAAACCTTTCGGTCTGATTGCTGAAGCTACCGACTCGAATCCTAACGTGGCCGAGTCATACCAGTATTTTCTGTTCGATCCTGATCTCACCGGCCAGCGAGACGATGATGACGGCAATGAAGCTAACTTCTCGCGGCAGAGAGAGCATGAGCTCTTCATCCGAGACAATCGGTAAGAAGGGTATCATTAGATTTAATCGAGGCTGATTACTTTATTACTATCAACCACTAGTGAATTCATCATTTACATTTAGAATGTGTTTTGTTTTTCTTCAATAATGTCTCTTTATTATAGTAATATGTGCTGGGTTATGCTTAGGTAGAAGCTAATGTCATTGTGTGTTTGATGTAGCGGCATAACGTATCTTGCTGACTTTTTGATTGTATCTGTTCCTGACGATGATTTTTTTTTTTTAAATTGATGATAGCATAATCTGGACAAGCGGTTCACGAGTGCTCAAGCGGTTTACCTTGTCTTCTCCCATCATCAAGGTAATTTCCATAACAAGCTGGACTCTTTGTCTCCAATGTTTGAAAATGTAGCTATGTCTCAACTATGCTTTCTTCCTTATTGGTGGGATGTGTTAGATTCGTTTTTTTTTCCGGTGAAGCTGTTCTGTGTGTTGCTCACTGAGTTAAATAAAGTACCTAAGCTTTCTTTTTCACTTGTTTGATGGGTGACAATGACCGTTTTAACTCGTGTTTTTATGCCATAGGCATGCTGGAGTCACCTGGGTCGAGGAGCAGAAGCTTTGCTCTGTGTCTTACAAATTGGTTGTTTAACAATATACAACACGTCAGGTTAGTGTGGCTAGATACTTCTGAACTATAATATTTCCCTTCTTATCTTACTTTTTCATAAGACCTAATGAAGTAGACCAAACGATCCCATATCTTTACTTATCGGCTGGATCTATATACATGCTATTCTTCTCGTTTGCGAGGTTTCAGCTGAGGTATTTACTTTTTATTTTTATTTTTATCTTTGGCATTTTGAGCTGCAGGGGAAGTTGTAGCTGTTCCACTTCCACGTACTGTCATATCAATATGGCCTCTACCGTTTGGTGTACTTCTCCAGCAAGGTGCTGAAGTGAATCCATCCTCGAGTATTCCATTTTCTTCTGCTAGCCCCACTCTTGGTTCTCGTGAGATGCTGCGCAAAAGAGACATGCCTTCCCATCTGATTCTCAGAGACCCATTAGAAGAACCTGAGGTAAATGATCTAATATGTTTAGATTCTTCTTCTCAACTTTATTCCTACTTCATGCCAGTCTTGTTTTTAGTTCGAGACTTGAATAATTTCGTTGATGTTATCTCAGCAGCATATAGATTTTTCTGGTTATGAAATGTTTGGTTATATGTTGCATGTGGTGACTCATCTAAATAACTTTCCAGCCAATCTATCTAGAAGAGAGGGGAAAGTTGAACATAATGAGGGACTATGATGAGAGAACAATTTGGTCTAGTGACCGTTTATCTCTGATGACCTCGTATAACAAAGGTTTGTCATCCTCTTCTCCATTCAGGCTGAACTCGCCACATGCTCTTGTCATTTTTACATCGAAGTACTCTGTCTCGGGTTTTTCAGGGAAGATGCAACATTCTGTGTGGGCAGTAGAATGCGTTGTTCCTGATACTGTTTTCCCGAAACGAGTATCTTTTCGCAGAATATGGCAAGCTAAAGGCGCTAAGAAAGCTGCATCTAAGGTGACTATGATATCTTTTTAGAAGAAGATTATTTATGTATTTGGTAGGCTGCTGGACAAGGTTTAGGATCTCTTTTTATAACATGTGGTGAATTTTCATGGCTATGCGCTGCTGATAACTAAATCAAGGCTAAAGATTGTCTCGTAAATGTTTCGGGAACCTCTACCTAAGCGATGCTCTTTGAATGCACTATCTTAGACCTCTTAGTTATCTTGGATAGGATAGCTTGCTCATTATTCTTGTTCTGTAGACATCACCTTCATAAAGCACGTTTGCTTGGGCATCCAGTCTCCAAAATATATTGCCTTCTCAATATTTTGTTCTTTAGAATGATTTGTTATTCAAGTAGATTCGGGTTTTGGGGCCACTAAATATCTTGCTACATGAGATCAGTAAACCCTTCGGCCTTGACTGCTTGTGCTACCAATGCTGATTTTTCTTGTATTTTCGAGTTCCTTTCATTAGATGTGTGCTCTTGCAAATATATATATACTGTACTTTTGTAATTTTGTTTTTGTTTGTTGACTTTGAATGGGAGAAAGATCTGTGGGCTCTGTTGCTGAAGTCTTTACTCTTTTTATTGGTTTCAATATATCGCAGGTCTTTTTGGCAACTGATGATGCAGTCCCAGTAATTTGCTTTCTGATTCTAGAACAACAGAAGCTGTTATCAGTGGGACTCCAAACTGTTGAGATCAATAATGAAATTCTGTTTGACGTTAAGCCTGACATAAGCTGGAGTATATCTGCAATTGCTGCTGCACCTGTTGTTGTGACACGTTCTCAGTAAATTCCTATCCACATTTTTTTTTGCCTCTTTGTCACTGTAAGTGACACTTTTCTGTTGTCATATTGAGTGTTTGTCCAATCTTTTTTTTTCCATTTTCTTGCAGAGTGAAAATAGGACTGCTTCCACATTTGGATATTGTTGTTTTATCTCCGGAAAATGACCTCTTTCTTTATGTAGGTTCTTGCTACGTACCATATTGTTTTCTTTGTTAAATACCACAGTTATGTCCCATGCTAAATTGATTTATCTCTATTATTTGTAGTCAGGAAAACAATGCCTCTGTAGGTATGTGCTGCCTTCTTGGTTGGGGGAAAGTCTTGTTTCTGGTGAGTCTGCAAAAACAGATTCAGGTTCCCGGGATCTGAAGATCACAGGATTGTCTGATGCGGTCTTAGGATGTATCAATCTGTCAGTAAATCATTCACAGGTTTGTCACACAGATGTCAATCCTTTGAAATTCAAAATAATTAGTTTTGTTAACTACCTTAGTGTTGCTCTATCCTTATGAACTCAAATCACGTGATGTTGCAGCTGAGTTACTGTTCCGAACTTCGCTACTTGTTTATTAATTTACCGTTTATATTACTCTTGTAGATCTTTCGGTGTGCGTTAACTGGTAACCCTTCATCTTCACTTGCAAACGATTGCATAGCAGCCATAGCTGAGGGATTACGATCCGATTTGTACAAGTTGTTTCTCTCTCTTCTTTGGGGACATGGTTATTCTTACCAGAAGGGTTCCAGTATTCATTTTGAATGGGAAGCGTTATGCAACATTTTTCTGGGGATCTGTCAAAAACGTACTAGTGTGCATCTGAAGCAACTCAAAACATCATCAGAGTCCTCCTGGGAGTTTCTTCTCAGCAGCAAGTTCCATAAGACCTATTCTAGGTTTCACACTCGTATCACTTCAATCAATCCCTCGGATCTGGAAGAAACTGCCCCATTTTGTACTAAGACTAGTAGTGGAGAAAGACCAGACAACTCATTTGAATTAATGGTCCAGAGTTTAGATTGTCTTCATGCAGTGTATGAGAGTTTGAAGATGGATAATCTACGAAAACAGTAAGCACATTGGCTCCTAATATATATATATGATTTTCCCTTTTAAACTTTTGACATCTATGTGCAGGGATCTGCATCACCTAGCTGTTTTATTGTGCAATATTGCCAAGTTTCTGGGTGAGAAGTGTTACATAGATCACTACTTACGTGATTTTCCTCGTCTTTCCAAAATTACTGGGGCATGCACAACCCTTTCTTCGAGCAGAAAACCTCCAAATATATTCAGATGGCTTGAGAACTGTTTAAGACGTGGATGTTTATCCACAAACCTTGATGACCTCCCAGATTTGATCCGTAAAGATGGGTGTTCCATTGTGAGCTGGGCAAGGAAAATTGTTTCCTTCTACAGTGTGTTATTTGGTGATAAGCCAGTAGGAAAGAAACTTTCGTCAGGGGTCCCCTGTAATATTGCCCCCGGATCATATTCCAGTAACGAGGAACTTACTGTCTTAGCTATGGCTGGAGAGAGATTTGGGCTTCATCAACTGGATTTGCTACCTTCCGGTGTATCTCTCCCTTTAAGACATGTAAGTTGGAATATTTAGATACTTCTGGATGAAAGGAATTTATAGGTGGAAATGATCAGTGTGCTGATCTTTTGCATAACATTTTGTCCTTTTTTTTGAAGGCACTGGATAGCTGTCGAGAATCTCCTCCAGCTGACTGGCCAGCAATTGCTTATGTGCTTCTTGGTCGAGAAGATATGGCCCAATCCGTCTTCAGAAACTTGAGCTCATCTAAGGAATTTGAGATGCAGTCAAATACGAGTTTAATATCCATGTCCATACCCTACATGCTGCATTTGCATCCAGTAATTGTTCCATCCTCCTTATCTGAGTCAATTGGCTTGGAAAACGCTAAGATTGAGGATACAAATTCTGTGGATGGTTCTGTGATAGATGGAATGGAGCATATCTTCAACTCCTATACGCAGTTGCGGTATGGCCGTGATCTACGACTGAATGAGGTAATATCTACACCCCTATTCGGAAACTAATAATCTACTAGCGCAGTGGTTACAGTGTGTAATGTTCGGAACTCTTTCTGTAGTCTGCCATATATACTTTTGCAGATTTTCTAGCTAGGCTTGGGTTGCTTTAAAATGTTTCACAATTACTTATTTATTTGTAGTACACTCTGTACCTTGTCTGGCGTTTGTTGGTTGTACATCTGGGTTAAGTTTATTATATATCATAAGACGTTGACGTGCTCCTGCGTTTGCTACTTTGATTTGATGTGTTTTGCATTGAAATTTCTTGCTACTTTTGTTTTCTGTATTAATGATTTAATGGACGATTACAAAGTTTCATTGTGTGTTACCATTCCTCATCTGTTAGGCATTGCTGGTTGGGTTTTCAGCACTTGATTTAAGGATAGACTAATATTCTTTCTCTTGATGTTCTCTTTATCTTTTGTTTTTCCTTCGCATGTTAGGTTCGGCGTCTTTTGTGTTCTGCACGACCTGTGGTAATTCAAACGTCTGCTAACCCTACTATATCTGATCAAGAGCAGCAACAGGTGCAAATCGATAAATGTCCATTTCTATTGTTACTTTCTAAATCTTCAACTAATTTCAAAGTTAAGATATAAAATAGGAAAAGTTATAATCCAATTAAATTGCTACATGTTTTCTTTATCGCTGATTATGTTTACTTATTATTTTCTTATTTTAACTCTTTGGTGCTACTAAATAATATATTAGAGAGAAAATGTTAATAGTTTATGTTCCATTGATATGCTTTCACATCAGCTTTTCTAATTAAATTTCCAAAATTTAATCAATGCTAATTAGTATTTAGAAACCGAAGTAAGATGCAGCTGCACTTGTGTTTCTTGACATGGAAGAAGCCAGCGTTTAGTTTTCGCTATTTTAGATCTTCATGGTCTGTACAACTCTCTTTAATATTCAGTGTCACTTTATATTTCCATTTGTACAGGACCAGCTTTGGCGTATAGCACAGAGGACTGCTGTGCTCCCCCTCGGACGTGGAGCATTCACATTATCAACAATCCACACGCTTTTAACTGAGGCAAAGTTTTATCTAACGAAAGCTATACCTGTTTTTTTATCACTTTTAAGGTCTCCTTCAAGATTTACATTGTCTCTGCCTTTTTTGCAGGCGTTTACTGTACCAAAGCTTGTTTTGGCTGGTCGCCTGCCTGCCCAACAAAATGCCGTGGTACGTAAATTTGTTATTATTAAGTACGAGGACTATAGAAACATACTATATGCTCTAATTTACATGAAATAATTTTTTTTGGGGTTCAATTTACATGAAATATTATTTTTGCAAATGGCTTATCTTACAACTGCGAAGATGGAAGTTATAATTTGCATGAAACGGCAATTTCAAGAAATAAATAGAATAAATCAATTTTGCCTACACTATGGCTTTCCCCAGAATTCAATTTCTGATTTATAACTACTTTAACCAATCTAATAGTTTAGGTTGCATGGTTCCCTTACAGGTTAATCTAGATCCAAACATCAGGAATATCCAAGAACTTAAGACCTGGCCAGAGTTTCATAATGCTGTTGCTGCTGGGTTACGACTGGCACCGCTTCAGGTTTGTGTTGTGTATTTTAGGCGTTTTGTGTCCTTAATTAATTTATCTGTGAGAAGTTACAGAGCATGCAACAAACTGTGACAAATGATATCAAAATGTATGTGTTGTCATGCAGAAAATTCCGTTTTTTCATCCGGGCGCAATTAATCTAGTTATGTTTCTTCTTACATTTTGGTGCAGGGAAAGGTGTCCAGAACGTGGATTAAATACAATAAACCTGCAGAGCCAAATGCTGTTCATGCTGGACTTCTGTTCGGGCTGGGATTACAGGGATATTTGCATGTGTTAAACCTTAGTGACATATACCAATATTTCACTCAGGTTTGTTTCTGGCTCCGTTTTCCGTTGAGTTATTTATTTCCCTTCCCAGCGGTTAATAATAGCTTAGGACGTGCTAATTGAGCCTAATACTCTGCTGAGTTGAGCATCAAGTTACTCTGGCTTGTGATTGAAGTTATTACAAGTTTTACCCGTTTACATCTTTGGGATTAGCACATGTCATATATAGTTGTGATCACATATGTGGCTTCGAGGAGATATGAAATAATGAATGCAACATTAGACTACTATAATTAAGGGAGAAGTTTTCCATGTCTGTCTCATTTGATAATTGACGTCGTTTGATCTTTATCATAAAAAATAGAAAGATGGAATAACTTCCTATTCGCTTATACTTAAGTGTATTTTTTCCGTTTGATAAGTTCAAACACAAATTTATTCATGACCTTAATTGCTTCCACCCTTGGTCTTTTAGGACCATGAGAGCACCACGGTAGGTTTGATGCTTGGTCTGGCAGCGTCGTACAGGAGAACCATGCAACCTGAGATTGCAAAGGTAGAGGTTCCGCTTTATATTCTTGTCAACCAAAAACCCCTTTTAGGATATCCATAATCTTCCATATGAACATACTTTGGGATCTACTACATAGAATTGTGGATGATCAACGTTTCTAAGAAATGTTAACTCTCATTTATGCACCGAGATGCTAATGTTTCTTACTAGCATCTTAATAAAAAAATTATTCTAGCTCTGTAACTTCCCTAAGAACTTACTTTTCTTTGAATAACAGGCTCTCTTTTTCCATGTTCCTGCTCGATACCAAGCTTCATATGCTGAGTTTGAGATACCAACACTTCTACAGGTATAAGATTGCTGTGATGTTACTTATAGAAATAATTTGAGTTCTCTACAAGCAGTTACTGAAACTGGAAGTTGTTTGACTTGCATTTGCTATGTGATTCACTTACATATGCTAAAAGTAAAGATATATACATATTCACATCACGTTATTTCAATTTTCTTTTGTTTGTTTATTTGATGATTCTGACATCGTTAGTTCTGGCATTTTCTAAAGTTTTCTTGACTTGATATTTTATTTACGCCGTATGTTAACATATGTGCCAATATGCAACGCCTTACTGGCATCTTTGGATTATTCATTTTTACTTTTTGAAAGTAGGAGTATTATTAACTAGTGACATTTTTTTCACTAACGTACTGTCTTCAATTATTCTCCAGTCTGCAGCTTTAGTCTCCGTCGGCATTCTATTTGAAGGATCGGCACACCTGCAGACAATGCAATTACTTCTGGTAATGTCTCCTGCATGTTTTTTTCCTCACTTATGGTTTAAATTTGATATAGCATTCTTCCAGTCATCAAATGTCATTTTCATTGATACATCATTATTACATGTGAGGTTGGTGTTTTAAACACATTTATAGTTAGAATCTATCTTGTAGTTTGGTTGTGGATCCATTCCTACATGTACAATCTTTGAGTGAGTTAGCTGATGCATATCTTTTAATTTACAATTTAGTTCTTTACAATCCGGTGGATCGTTGCTTATCTTTGAGATCCCACTTCGTACATGTTATCAGGGTGAAATTGGCCGCCGAAGTGCAGGAGACAATGTCCTTGAAAGGGAGGGTTATGCTGTATCTGCAGGATTCTCACTTGGTCTTGTTGCTCTTGGTATGCCTTTTTGTTTTTTAGCCACTGAATTATTTTTTAAAGCTAACTCTACTCTTTTTGGCTCAAGGCCGTGGAGATGATGCGCTCGGTTCTTTGGACTCCTTTGTCAATCGCTTACTTCAGTATCTGGGAGCAAAAGAGGTTAATCTTTAGCCTTCACATTAACTTTATCCCACTCTTAGTTCATTTCCTTTTCTGATAGGAAGTGAATCATATCACACTGGATTTGTAAACGACTTATTCTTAGGTCCACCCCCTAGGGTGAACCTCTAGGTTTACCAACCAATAGGATTCTTTTATTTTATATTCGATATCTTTTAAAAAAGAAAACAAAATATTGTCAAATTATATTATGTTTTTAAAATTAAAAAGTAAAAAAAAAAAATAGTAATAATTACAAAAAAAAATATTTTACGTCGTCAGCATAACATTAAACCCTAAACCCTTGGATAAACCCTAAACTCTAGGATAAATCCAAAACTCTAAATCAAAATCACTATACACTAAAACATTCAAGCGTTTAGGGTTTTAGTGTTTTTTATTTAGAGTTTAGGATTTATCCAAGGGTTTAGGGTTTACCCAAGGGTTTAGGGTTTACCCAAGGGTTTAGGATTTACCCAAGGGTTTAGGATTTACCCAAGGGTTTAGGGTTTATCCAAGGGTTTAGGGTTTAGGATTTAGGGTTTAGGGATTAGGATTTAGGGTTTAGTATTTTATTGAGAACATTAAAAAAAAAATTTTTTTAATTCTTTTTTCTGTAACTATTATCTTTTTTTATTTTAAAAACATAATATAATTTGAGAATATTTTGTTTCCTTTTTTAAAAGATATCGAATTTGAAATAATGAAATCCTATTGGTTGGTGAACCTAGAGGTTCACCCTAGGGAGTGAACCCAAGAATGACTCTTTGTAAACAATATATATATGTTGTACTGGAAAACTTCTTTAACTCCCTACAGGAAAGATCTCTCCTTGCACCATCAAATGAAGATCTCCGAAGTGCTGCACAGGTTTCCTTGCTTTTCTGTTCTTCATATATTCTTTTGTGAAGCTTTTGTTGTGTATAAACACGTGCCTGAACACTTACTGAATTATAATTATGCGATCATCATTTTTTCTGTCTCAGGTAACAGACGGAAGCACTCCAAATGTTAATATAACTGCACCTGGAGCCATAATCGCACTCGCATTAATGTATCTTAAGGTCGGTCTTGAGGATGGTTCGAAGTTTACCCTTTACTTTTTTTTGTGCGGTTTTCCTGTAGACTTTCAGAAAGCTTTATATATTGTTTGTTGCAGACAGACTCAGAGGTCATCTTCTCGAAGCTCTCAATTCCACAAACACATTACGAACTGGAGTGCGTAAGGCCTGATTTCATAATGCTCCGTGTCATTGCTCGGAACTTGATAATGTGGAGCAGGTATGTTCTCATCTTGCCTAATTTGGAGTGCTGATTCTTCTGAGATCAAGTCTAATAGAATTCGTATTATAGGATCCGTCCTACAAGTGATTGGATCCAGTCTCAAGTTCCCGAATTTGTCAAAAATGGTGTCAGCCGCCTCCAAGATGACATGGATGATATGTATGAAGTGGACGTTGAAGCCCTAGTGCAGGCATATGTCAATATAGTGGCGGGGGCATGCATTTCACTTGGTAAATCTACTTCTTCTGAGACATAAGTCTGTAATATCGCATGATAGATATGACATGTATTGTTGTTTCTGATAGGGCTGAGATTTGCTGGTACTAGGGATGGAAATGCTCGTGACTTACTTAACAACTATGCTCTCTATCTTTTGAATGAGGTACATCATCCTTTGAAACGTTATATTCGTTATATTCGTTACTCCCTTTTCCTCCTTCAAATGTTAAGAATCCTCTGGGTTTCCTTCTGGTCATCTCAATGCGAGCATATATGTTTCGATGTATGTAGATCAAGCCTGTGTCTGCGCCACCTGCAAGTGGATTTCTCAAGGGAATAGCTAAACATGTTGATCGGGGAACGCTTGAAATGTGTCTTTATCTTATCGTTCTTTCCCTTTCAGTGGTAATGCTTCTTTTGAAATCTCCTGTCCAGCAATTTTCAGTTTTAAAGTCGGTAAAATTATGTGGAAGGACTAACTTGTGTAGGTCATGGCGGGATCTGGAGACTTGCAAATATTTCGGTTGTTGAGATTTCTCCGCAGCCGAAACTCTGCTGATGGACATGCTAACTATGGCACTCAAATGGCGGTGAGCACTTTTGTTGTAAATTAATATTCCTTCCCTTCATGTAATTTAATTGCTTTGTATTTTGTTTCTGAAGTTGGGATGTTATAATCATGTATTTTCTGGAGCAGTTATCTATATATCCTCTTGTTGATTAAATGCCTTTATTTTTATTTTTAAATATGAGACAGCATAGTGTTTTTTTTTCTTTAGGTGAGCTTAGCCACGGGTTTCTTATTTCTTGGAGGTGGTATGCGAACATTTTCAACAAATAACGGCTCACTTGCTATGTTGCTTATCACTCTCTATCCGCGGTTGCCTTCTGGACCAAATGACAATCGTTGTCACCTCCAGGCAAGTTTAAATAATCTTATTTAGTCTCCGCATCGCTCCTTTTGTGCCTGGATTGGTTATTATCGCTGACTGATGTCATTTCTATGGAAGCAGGAGTTGTGGTTTGTGACTTGGTTTCCAAGTTTTGTCGTGATAATGCAATTTTTTGTTTTCATTTTTAGGCATTCAGGCATTTATATGTCCTTGCAACAGAAGCTCGTTGGCTGCAGACTATTGATGTTGATTCCGGTTTGCCTGTATATGCCCCTGTAGAAGTCACAGTAAAGGAAACAGAGCTATATTCTGAAACAAGATATTGCGAGGTTACACCGTGCATTCTTCCAGAGCGTGCTATTGTAAGGAAGTTTCAACAACTTTCCCTCTCTTTCACCGATTCCATATGATTTACCTGAAAAAATGTATATGTATCCTGCAGCTAAAGAGAATTTGTGTATGTGGTCCCCGATACTGGCCCCAACAAGTTGAGCTTGTCCCAGAAGGTAATTGATTCGTTTGCATATATATGTATATTCTTTTGGCCATTTTGTCTAGCTGGTCTTATAATGTTGACCCGATGAAACACAGAGAAACATTGGTGGAGCTTTGGGGACAAGAGTGATCCCTTCAACTCTGGTGTTATATATGTCAAAAGGAAAGTAGGAGCTTGTTCGTATGTTGATGATCCAGTTGGGTGTCAGTCACTGCTTTCACGAGCAATGCACAAGGTTGTAACCCCACCCCATCATATACTCACAGCTCAGATATACTCATTTTCAATCTAGAGAAACGGACTCTGATACAGGTTTATTACATGCTTTCCGTGATAACAGGTTTTTGGTTTAAGAACTCTGGACGAATCTAACATGCTTGCTAATAGTCATAGAGAACTGGATTCTGATAGCGTTGATCACTTGGTCAGCACTTTCTCATCTGATCCAAGCCTAATAGCCTTTGCACAGTTGTGCTGTGACAAATCTTGGAATGACAGGTAACTACCATTTCATCCTTTTTCTCTTTCTCCTCACTGTCCATGTCATAACATAGTTCAGTAGTTTTGTCTTAACAACCCCATTTTCTGCAGATCTGATTCTGATTTCAAGGAGTTCTGTCTGCAAGTTTTGTTTGACTGTATAAGCAAGGATAGACCAGCTCTTTTGCAGGTAAGTCACTTTATTTTTCAATGGTTATTTACTGTTTGGAACATTCTTATTGCTTCATTTGGCATATGTAACATGATTCTTGTAGGTTTATTTATCTTTGTATACAACCATTGGTTCAATGGCTGATCTGCTCGTCAAAAGCCATAGTAATGTGTGTGATTCACTTTCCATCTCAAGCCTGAAGGTAATTGATTTTACATTTTGTATAATCTGATTTGGTTTTCTATCATTTGATCTAACTGATGATCACAGGTTGCTCTTGCCTACAACGAGGCGGTATCAAGTGGAAGATTGGCCTCCTCTTCAGGTGGCTTTGTTCAATCAATCTTCTTAGCATCACTAGGGAAACGGTGTGAAGAGATTTTGAATAGCTCAACCGAGCTGAAGACTAATTTGAGAGATTATTTAACCTCAGAGGCATGGCCTGATGATCAGAAAGACTTAATCCTTCTCTCATGGTACTTGAAATGGTTCAGCGTACCGTCTCCATCGATCATCAAAGCAGCAGTGGAGAAGATCAAGTCCAAGTCCAAGATCTCAGCTTCGGCTATACCTTTGTTACGATTAGTGTTACCTAGTACGCATGTTAGTGCGATTAGAGAAATTGATAGGGTCTTTTTTTCCATTGATTGAAACAAGTGCATTGTGAAAACATGATTATGGTTCTCTTTTTTCTTCTAATTTTTAGTTATTGGCTGCTAATTAGCTGATAATCTTTGAGTGAAACAATGGTGACAGCCTCCAAGTATCTATTTAACTCTGCTGCTGCTGCATCAATTAATTATTCTTTTGTTTTTCTTTAGCATGATCAACACGAATGACGTCGTACGAACAATATAAATATTAATGGGCCTCGTTTATAGTTTATTGGGCTGATCAGAGTGACGTAGCTCTTATGCCTCGTAACGACGTCGTAAGGAACAATCAATACGAACGATGTCGTAGGAACAATACTTTTGTCATTTAAAAGTTGGAATGGGCTTTATAATTCAACCTCTTATGTCGCAGCCCAACGGGCATTTTCGAGAGAAGAACGCTGACTAGTAAGTAAACTAAACTCACCCGTGACAGCGCATCCAATTCGTAGACAGTTAATCTACCGTTAGATAATCATCCAACGGCTACTAATGGAACACAGAAAATACGAACGTTGTAAAAAGAACCGTTACGTCGCGCAGTCCAACAGGCTTTTTCGAGAAACGAGCGCTGACATAGACAATTTATCTACCGTTAGATTCATTTAACGGCTACTAATGAAAGTCAGAAAATACGAACGTTGTAAAAAGTTACGTCGCGCAGTCCAACGGGCTTTTTTGAGAGACGAGCGCTAACGTAGACAAAATATCTACCGTTAGATCTCTAACCTAATCATCCAACGGCTACTAATGGAAGTCAGAAAATACGAACGTTGTAAGAAGAGCCGTTAGGATCCTCTCCTTATAAATAGAGGCGCTCTCTTGCCTTCTTCTCTTCATCCACAATCTCTCACACAGAAAGAAAAAAATCAAATACGCAAGAAAAGTTAGAATCTGTAGGAGAGAGAGCAAACATGCCTGAGCAAGTAAGAGGTATGATGATCTTCACTTCACCTCCTCCTTTGTTCCCCATAGCCTAAAGAGGAAAGCCTCAGCCTCCTATTAACCGGCCCATCACATAAAGATTCCGAGCCCAGCTTGATTTCTTATTAACCGGCCCATCATCCGAAGCTTCCGAGCCCAAGCCCAGCTTGATTTCCTTAGGTATAAAATTTCTTTAATTAGTCTTTTTTTTTCCCTCCTGATTTTTTTTTTTCAAATGTTTTTGTTTTAGTCAAATCCAAAAATTATCACTCTCTTTTAAATGTTTTTGTTTTGGGGAGATTGTATATTTACTTGATGGACAATGGAAGAAGCTTATGTGTATATTCATAGTGTGAAAACAGTTAGAAACTAGCGTCCTGTCCTTTGATCGTTAGAGAGGTTAAGGTTCCATTTGACTTTACACTTATGAGATCACTTTGTTATTCCTAATCAAATCTTGGCACAATATACAGTTTCCCCTCGTGTTTTTTTTGGTTAAAAACAGTATCATCTTTTGTATTTGCATGTTTAAAAAAAAAAAAAATCTTCAACGTAAATGCTTGCTTGTTTGCAATCATGGTGTGCATGTTTGATTGTTTGTTTCTTTGCTGGCGAGATTGGAGATGGTCAGGAGGATTTTGAGAAGTGAAAGGTGATTGAAGTAGGATGTCAATGAAGATGGTTCGTAACTCCATTGATGTCACTTAAAAGGTATACACTAAGCTCATCAATACATTAACACTAAATTACTCCATTGAAGAAGAACTAAATTACACTAGGAGGTTGGTGTGGAATCTAGGTCGTATTGAACTTATCTTGTAAATGTGTATAGTGTCACTCTCGTATAGTGAAGTGGTTCGCAGTTAAGTAAACATTGAATTAGGGATTAAACCAAACCAAGCATTGATTACATTACATGATTAGCTACTCTAACTGTAAAGTAGTGAAACTTGTAGTTCTCATTAGTAGATACCTTGGGTGTTCAACTTGTTGCCGTATGGAATCTTATGGATGCTTTGAACTAATGTTTTATTACATAACTAGTATTAGTATACTCGTCTAAGAATTTTTCAATTAGTTTCCCTAGCACTTTTGCGTAGAAGTTGGATCCATAACCATAACTAGATGATGCTCATATTGGAAATTAAATTAGCCATAGCTAGATATTTCATATCCTCGACAGTATAACTTCGATAGTATAATTTGGTAGTTCTAGTTTCCTCAAATGTTGTGCATTCAGTTTGATCTCTTGCATTTAATATTGTTGGTTTTGTTTCAGGAAGTGAAAGAACATACATTAGAGGCAAGGAGTCAGCAAATGGAGGCCAGAACTTGAAGAAGAGTATGAAGATCGTGAAGAAGTCTTACTCTCTAATAATCTCCAACGTCAAGTTCTTATCTGATTCATTACATTTAGGATTGTACTCCTTGATGACAACTTCTGTATCAATTTAACTCTAAATCAAGTTGACCTTTCTACTTTGTAAAATCAAATTATTTGTCGTCTTTTTTTTTTTGTAAGTATATATCTCTAAATGTTGTGTGTATTTTTAAATCAAGTACTTTGTAATTTTACAGTTTAAATTAGTTGAAATTTTACAATTTTATTACTCAAAATAAACAGATACACAAAATCTCAATTGTTCAGAAAAGAATAAAAAGAAACCACCTGAAAAACCTGAACCGAACCGAATTTTATGGTTGAACCGGAAACCGGTTTAACTAAAAACATCTTCTTCTCCGATTCATTTTCAAATCGAAGCTGAATTTTTTTTTGATTTCTCCGATTAAAACTCCCGACGAACAATTCGATCAAAGCTTCGATTGAGCATTCATTCTACCTTCGTTTAAACGACAAATTGATCGCCGGAAGAGAGAGAGAGCAATCTCAGCTCAATTTCCCTTGATGTTCGTCAGAAAATTTCTGCAGAAAGCCTCCGGCGATGGTGGTCAGAAGCCTCCTCCATCTCCAGCTCCCCCGCCACGTGTACTCCCTCCCTTCTATCTTATCTTATAGATCATTTTTCTATATAAAGTTATTTAATTTGCAAATTAATATGTTAAAGGAGATAACTTTTACTTTTTGCAGGGATGTTTGATAAAAGAAGTGTTGGATCCTCGTATCGTCTCCCACTATGGGATACCTTCGACGGCGTCTATTCTTGCCTTTGACTCTATTCAATCCCTCTTGGCTGTGGGAACACTGTAAGTGTTCTTCTTCAACCTTGAATCGGTTTATGTGAAATGGGGAGACTTTATAAAAAGTTTGGATAGTTGAATCTTTACTCTAGCTCTTCACGTTACTTACTATACTAGTTATGATGATGATAGAAGAAAGGTTCAGCTTTAAAAAAAGTAATGCTTTTTGCTAATTGTTTGCTAGAGATGGAAGGATAAAAGTGATTGGTGGTGATAACATTGAGGCGGTTCTTGCATCTCCTAAGCAGTTACCTTTCAAAAACTTAGAGGTTTGTTGTAATTGGTTCAACTCTTGGTTTGTTGGTTCTCCTTCTCTATCTCCTGATGTGCTTCTAGCTTAATTTCCTTCTTAATAGTATTTCTTTAGTGTATTCCTTTCTGATGAGATCAACTTATGTTGTGAACTTGAGTAAATATTACAGTCCTCCCGCTTTGTGCTCCCAATTATCTCTAACTCCACCTGATGTTATATATATTTTTTTTAACAGTTCATTGAGAACCAAGGCTTTCTGGTCAGCATCTCAAACGAAAACGATATTCAGGTATCAGTTCAGTATGATGTTTGAAATTTAATTTCTGTATTATCCAGAGATGTCTTCACTTCTTTTTGACCTTCTTCACTCAATTTTGTTCAACAATCTATCTGATTGACTACGTTAATAAATTTGAATTATTATTAGGTTTGGGACTTGGATCTTAGGCAGACTATGTCAAGCTTACACTGGGAGTCAAACATTACTGCGTTTTCAATCCTTCCCGGCACCGGTTACATGTACTGAGCTTGTTAAGATGACAATTCGAACCGATGTTATTTCATTGACACTTACTATGGCGTCGTTAATTAATTTTATCATCTCGTTCACAGGTATGTTGGTGATGAGTATGGTACGGTGTCTGTTGTAAAATACAATGCTGACGAAGGAAAATTAGTGCATCTTCCTTATTATGTTCCAACTGATGCTTTAGCGGGTATGTGGTTTCTCTTTCAACCCGATGATCACATGTGTCTAGAATCTTTATTAAGTTTAGAAAGTATCAGGATTGAGTAGTTTGATTATTAGTTAATGTCTATCTGCCTCCAAACTATTTGCACGATAAATTTATGTCTGGGTACTTTTTTCTTATAAACCTTACATGAGTACCATGTCCTCTTGGTAGAATTTGATGCAATACACAAAAAGACCTTCCCTGTTCTTACTTGTTCTTTTTACATATTTTCTACCATTTCCCTCTTTTTGCAGAAGCAGCGGGGCTTTCATCACCTATTGAGTATCCTGTTGTCGGACTTCTTTCTCAGCCTTGTTCGAGGGGAACTAGGTGAGAACATCTTTATTTTGATTTGTGTACTTATTCTTGTGACCTGTAGATGGAAAGCATTTGTGCCTCTCAAACTTACTATCTGAACTTGTCATAGCATTTGTGAAATCACATCTTTACCAAAATAAGCTGATCTTTTCCTACTGTCTCTATCAGTTCTTTACTTTTGTGATCCTATCTCCCTTACTGTTATTTTTAAAATTAGTAAGGTATCTGAGTCTTGTTAAGCCGAAAGGAATAAAAGCAACAGCATGTCTAACTTGTGAGACATTGTTTTATTTTTGGTATAGTTGTGATTCTAGTACTGCCATATAAATTCTTCTTTTTGATATGCTATTTTTTTTTTTTTTGAATTGATTTGATATGCTATTTCAGTGTGCAATAATAAGCTACAATACATCTTCGTATGGTTATTTTTTAATGAATTGTAAAGAATTATCCTGCAGGTTGTTGATCGCATTTTCAAATGGATTACTTTTTATTTGGGATGCATCAGAAGATCGCGTCGAGTTAGTTCGAGGAAACAAAGACCTACCTATGGAGGGTAAGACAGTCGATGTTTCTCTGGAAGCCTCACACGATGAGCTTTCTGATCTTAAGCTAGATGGAAAAGAGATAAGTTCTTTGTGTTGGGCATCAGCTGATGGTTCAGTTCTTGCTGTTGGTTATGTCGATGGAGATATATTATTTTGGGATTTCTCTGATGGGAAGAATGTGAAGGTATCTAATAATGCTGTTAAGTTACAGTTGTCTTCGGCGGAGAAAAGACTTCCTGTCATTGTTATGCATTGGGGTTTGGATGTATCTCGCAAGAATTGTGGTGGAAAACTCTTTATCTATGGTGGTGATATCGTTGGTTCTGACGAAGTACTGACGGTAAGAACTCAACACCTAGTTTAAAAGTTTCATAGTCCCATATTGTTGAACTCGGGAGAAATATAAAATGGATCGTCGTTTTAAATTCTTACCTTGTCTGTGCAAATGCATATCCTAACATGATGTCTTTTTACTGATCTTCTTATGCAGATGTTGGCTCTGGATTGGTCTTCTGGTATGGGAGGTCTGAAATGTGTTGGCCGTGTTGACCTGACCCTTAGTGGTTCATTTGCTGATATGGTCTTGTCTCCAATTGCTAGTTCAAGGCAAAGTGGGGTGTTTTTATTTCTGCTGACGAATCCAGGACAATTGCAAGCGTACGATGATACCTCTCTGGCTTCTCTGATGTCTCAGAAAGAGAATAATATTTCTGTTTCTCCCCTGCCATATCCAATGGTTGTACCAACGATGGATCCACGTATCACCGTAGCAATGTTTGCTGCATTAAATGTTAACGATAAGCCGTCACTGGCTCTTTCCGAGGTAGTCCCTCCACATTTTTTTTTTATGTTGTTGCTTTCCAGTGTGAAGCGATTAATTTATATTTTATTCTTGATAGGTAGTCTTAGCTGCAAAATCTCGAACGCCACGTACTCCATCTGGAGAAAGGGCGCAATGGCCTCTAACAGGTGGTGTTCCAGGCCACATTGATGACTACAAGCTTGAGAGACTGTACATTGCAGGATATCAAGATGGGTCTGTGCGAATATGGGATGCAACCTATCCATGTCTGTCTCTTATTTATGACTTGAAGCCAAAGGTATGAATGCTGTAACTTTCCTTCTTTTTGAAGTTTATCTTAAAAACTTGTGTGTAAGCTGGTTGATATTTGATGAGAATTTTTCCTGCAATTAATTACTTCTTCCTTTATCAATGATCAGGCAAATGGTATTGAGATAACTGGAGTAGATGCATCAGTAACAGCAGTTACCTTCTGTTCTAAGACTTCTTGTTTGGCTGTTGGTAACGAATGTGGTATGGTAAGAAGACCTGTTTCTATTGATACTTTCTTGATTCCAGCTTTCAGTGCGCATCTGATTCTCTCTCATTTTTCTGTCTCTGTAGGTTCGTCTTCTCAAGTTGGTCGGCCATAAAAGTGGAGGAACTTTGGAAGTTGTTACCAACACTGACAAACAAGGTTTGGAACTTTTTACAACGTTGACTGTACAGATTTGCTCTGTTGTATCTCATGCGTTAGGTTTATTTCTTGTAGCTCACCGTTTGGATCAAGAAGATGGACCTCAATGGTTGGCAGCGTATTCTTTCCTGACTTCCCCAGTTTGCACCCTGCGATTTGTACAGTCTACAAGAAGGCTTGTTGTGGGATTTAAATGTGGCAAGGTATGGATTTAACATCCGTTTCTAAATCTCCGCATACAGCCGCTCTCTTTAGTTGAAAGTGTTTCAAACTATTTCTACTTTTCATTTCATATTTCAGGTTGCAATGCTTGACATTAGTGCGCCATCAGTAATGTTCGTTACAGATAGCTTATCTGACACCGGTTTCCCAATCAAGTCACTCTGTGTGAAATCCCCTTCAGCTCCAACTGATCAGGATTCCATAAATTCCGAAGCTCTTGATGATTTTATCTTGTGTGCGATGACTAAAGATGGACAGACCACTCTTATTGATGGAAATACTGGGAAAATACTCGCCTCATGCTTGAGACCTCTGAAGAACCCAACTGCGATTTGTATGCACATTATAGGTAGTTTGTCTGTTACTAACATAAACTGTGTTTATATGCATCTATTAAATAGATAAAACTGAAATGCCCAGTGACTGTAATTTGCAGAGGACTGCTATGATAAAACTGAAATGCCCAGTGAAAAACCAGCTGAAAATCCATCTGAGAAGGAGAAACATGAGAACAAATCTCATATGACCAGTGAAAGTGAGAGTCATTCACCAGGTGGTGAACAGACTGCTGTTACAGAAACAAAACTTGCTGACCAGAGATTTGCGAATTCATTATTTCTCATGTGTTCTGAGGATGCACTACGCTTGTATTCCCTAAAATTGTCTCAGGTATATTGGAGAATCTATCTTGATTTATGGTTCCTGGAATGTCTTGTTGACTTTGTCTGATAACAAGGACTTACTTTCAATACGTAGGGAAGTTTTGAGAGCATTATGGAGGTAAGCGTTTCAAGGCCGTGTTGCTGGATGGGAATCCTAAAGAAGGATGAAAGGGAATGTGCTGTACTCCTACTTTACCGAACAGGGCATATTGAAATAAGGTGATGTTCTAACTGGCTTCCACAAATACAATATACATGCCAGATAAAATGTAGTTACCAAATCGAATCAGCTTTAAAAGAATGGTTTGCTTATGTGAACAGATCTTTCCCGGATCTTGAAGTTGTGGGAGAAAGCTCTTTGCCGTCACTTCTTAGGTGGAACTTTAAGCCTAACATGGAGAAGACAGTATGTTCAGATGATTTAGGCCATCTCGTCCTGGTGAGACTTCCTAATATACTTTCTAGAAGAGAGCTTTTACCTGTTACTGCCCTCAATAATTTGTGAATCAGATAAATCGATGAGACCATTGGATGCTTCCCAGTTTTATGGGGCTTTGTTGGTTTGGTTGTCTTAGTTAGATATTGGCATGTATAATACTATGAGAGAATATTTAATTTCTCAGATGTTTAGGACTTATAAAAGCTAAATCTACAGGTAAATGGTTGTGAAGTTGCAATCCTCTCGTTTCTGGCCCATGCAAACGGATTCAGGTACTGGCTTACTAGTTCTCCGTAAATAACTAGAATTTGCATACTTAGCGAGCAAAGTAGCAGTTAAGGTACTAATACCTAGCTCTGTGTTCAACTCAGAATCCCGGAGTCTTTACCTTTGCTTCATGACAAAGTCCTTGCAGCCGCTGCCGACGCTACCTTTAGCCATTTCCCTGTCCATAAGAAAGACCAGGTACATGTTCTGTTTTCACATGTGAACCCTTTTTTCTTTATCTCCATGATTTTGCTATAAAGTGTATGTGATCACAGGATGGCACTCCCAAATTCCTAAGTGGCATTATTAAAGGCTTCAGGTCAAGCAGTGAACAGAAGGTGGACCACCAAATACAAGATTTCTCCCACCTGGGAAACATCTTTTCTAATCCGCCATACTTAAAGCCTTCTGATACCGATCACGACGATGAAAAGATTGTCGAGCTAAACATAGGTTTGTAATATCTTTGCTAAGTTACTCATCCTCTGTTTTCACCTGTGACTAAAAGTGCTTCTTCTGTAGATGACATCGAGATAGATGAACCTCTGAGCATCTTGCCCTTAACCGAGAAAGACAAAAAGGAAAATAAAGGTAAATATTCATATTATCATGTTTTATTATCATAGTGAATGCATCAGACGAATTTGTAAGGCCTCTTTGCAGATAAGAGAACAGATAAGGAAAGACTGTTTGACGGTGCATCCAGTGATGCACAACCCAAAACGAGAACAGTTGATGAGATAAAGGCCAAATACAGAAAAGCAGGGGTGAGTCAAAACCAATTCTATCTTTCACCCCAAAAAGCTCTTTTGCTTTCTGTGTCTTAACATGTTTGTGGTTGTTTTTACAGGAAACCTCAGCAATAGCTTCACAAGCAAAGGACAAACTTCTTGAGCGTGGAGAAAAACTCGAGGTTATACATCTTCATTTAAACTGACATGTTCCCAAGCTGTGTATAACACACTGATTCTAACTACGAAACATAACTTTATTTGTTTGGTCTGTTTTAATAATACCAGAGGATCAGCCAACGCACAGCTGAGCTTCAAGACGGTGCTGAGAACTTTGCATCGATGGCACATGAACTTGCTAAGCAAATGGAGAAGCGAAAATGGTGGAACATATGAGAAAGCTCTGTTTCTTCCATGTGCATGTTTGCGTAATCATTTTGACAATTGCAGGTTCTTGCGTATATAAACTAATCATCTAATATTTTCCACAGGGTGCAGTTTCTCTTTCATTTTTTAATCAATCAAATTTGTAATGTAGTGACAAAACAGAGCAACCAGATTATATTAATCACTTGATTTGATATGAGTGGGTGTTTTCCCTTGAGGCCCAATCTATTATTATGATAGGTCATGTAACATGGGCCACAATGAACCAACTCCCATAAAGGCACAAACGCCAAGTGAGCTTTGGTTGACCACACATTCTCTGTTATTTAACTCATTGGCTCATGACTAAAACCCTAAAGCTAAAGCCCACAGGTTCCTGTACTTTATTTCTGGTTAGTTGTTACACAACAACGCTATCTCCGAAGCCACACATTCATACATATCTCTTGTCTGCTGATAAGACCATCTGCAATAGGAGTCCGTTAAAGATCCTTAGCTCCACATCCAATGTTTATCAGATTAAAAAACTATTATTTGAGTAACATAATACAAGGATTGATCCTTACATAAGGAATTTAAGGATCAAATCCTTGTCTACGTGGTGGCTATGACTTGTAAACATTTGACTTGTAAACATTTTTAAACTTGTATCAAACATAGACATTTTTAAACTCTATCACACTTATATTAAATGAAACCTATAGTTTTAAGAAGATAAACTTATACATAAGATAAGAAAAACTAATAGAAAACTTTTAGCTTATAATTTATATTTTTTTTTTTAAATTGAAATTGAAAAACTTATAGTTTTTAAACTTATACATTTTTAAACTTATATTTTCTGGTATATTTATTTTTAATCATGCAATTAATAAAATTTCAATTTCAATTTAAAAAAAATTATTATTTTTTATTTCTAAGAACTCCTAATTGGAGATCACCATTGGACAGATTATTTTGACTAGAGTCCTTAACTATTCAAACAAAAAAAAATTAATATAATAATGATAAGGACTCCAAGAAGGAGTCCACCATTGCGGATGCTCTAATAACACATACTAAAGAAAGCTGCTGACCTCATAAAGGATTTAACCTTTTTGTGTCAGCGTGCAGTAGAAAGACTGATACAGAGATACACACGACGACAAGCATCAACCAACACACATTCATCTATATCGTTCTCTACTTATCTCTTCGCTTTCTCATTCATTTCTATGTTCTAAGGAGAAAGCCAGTGATAGTGCTAGAATGGTGAGTTGTGTTTTATCAAAATGTGGTATCAGACCTCTCCCTAGGTTCTACCCTAAACCCACAAACTCTTTTGCCTCTAACCCATCACCCACTCTCAAACTCAACCCACCATCTTCTCTCAACTCCCGAAGTGTGTTCTTGGCTAGAACAAGAAACTGGGCGTTGAATGTGGCCATACCATTAACAACTCTCGAGACTCCACCGGAGGAAGAAAAAGACGCGAGTAGGTTCGACCCTGGTGCGCCTCCTCCTTTCAACTTGGCAGACATTAGAGCAGCCATTCCCAAGCATTGTTGGGTCAAGAATCCATGGAAGTCGATGAGTTACGTTGTGAGAGATGTAGCAATCGTTTTTGGATTGGCTGCTGTAGCTGCTTACTTCAACAGCTGGCTTCTCTGGCCTCTCTACTGGTTTGCTCAAGGAACCATGTTTTGGGCTCTCTTTGTTCTTGGCCATGACTGGTAACAACTAATAATCCTCATGCTTCCTTCCTAGATAAGACACATAACACATGCAGAGACAAAGACTAACTCACATATGTGTTTGGTCTCCTTATATAATGTTAAAAAATAATTCATGTTGTTTACCTCTTGCAGTGGACATGGTAGCTTCTCCAATGATCCGAGGTTGAACAGTGTAGCTGGTCATCTTCTTCATTCCTCAATTCTAGTCCCTTACCATGGCTGGTGGGTGTTGCTTCCAACCCTTTTCTATCTGAAATGAATCGTTTGAGGAATCTCACATTCTTCTGGAAACATTATGACTCTTGTAGGAGAATTAGCCATAGAACTCACCACCAGAACCATGGGCATGTTGAGAATGATGAATCATGGCATCCTGTAAGTAACTAAACACATGTGTTGTTATAACCAGCTTACATTTGTGTACTTGCTTGATGTTTCTGTAACTGCAGTTGCCTGAAAGCCTCTTCAAGAAATTGGAAAAGACTACTCTAAATTTTAGGTTCACACTGCCATTTCCAATGCTCGCATACCCTTTCTACTTGGTAATCCTTCAGCATCCTACTATAACACTTCACCTGGTTAGTATCAAAATAGAGAAAGCTCATGTTCCACATCTGATTATCTGTGTTCTTGATGCAGTGGGGAAGAAGTCCAGGGAAAAATGGTTCTCATTTTGATCCAGACAGTGACTTGTTTCTTCCCAAGGAGAAGAAAGATGTTGTGACATCAACTGCATGTTGGATTGCAATGGCTGCTTTGCTTGTCTGTCTCAACTTCGTCATGGGTCCAATCCAAATGCTCAAACTATATGGCATTCCTTACTGGGTATGTATCTGATGCTGTAACTGAAACTCTATTCCTCTGTTTTCTCTTGTGTAAAGGTGTTTATTGGAACCTTTTGACAACTAATTGCAGATATTTGTAATGTGGTTGGACTTTGTGACTTACTTGCATCACCATGGCCATGAAGACAAGCTCCCTTGGTACCGTGGAAAGGTATGCAGAATCTACTTCACCACTGTGTTTGTGAGAATCTCAATGCTTCTCTGTCCTTTTTCCTCAAACACAGGAATGGAGTTACCTGAGAGGAGGGCTCACAACACTGGATCGTGATTATGGATGGATCAATAACATCCACCATGACATTGGAACTCATGTTATACATCATCTTTTCCCTCAGATTCCACATTATCATCTAGTGGAAGCAGTAAGTGTTTTCTTGATTTTCTTCGATATGAATGTTTCAGTGCTTAAAATTCAATATCTATTTTTTTTCTCTTTATCATTTTTCTAGACAGAAGCAGCTAAACCAGTACTAGGAAAGTACTACAGAGAACCGAAAAATTCCGGACCTTTGCCACTTCACTTATTGGGAAGCCTCATAAAAAGTATGAAACAAGACCATTTCGTAAGCGATACAGGAGACGTCGTGTACTATGAGGCAGATCCAAAACTTAGTGGACAAAGAACTTGACAACAGACTGTAACAAACAAGGCAGACAAGTTCAAAAACTCATCTTGGTCCATTCTTTATGTTTCTTTTGTTTTGGTGCAAAGCCTTTTCGAGATTAAAAGCATTAATTTGTAGAACTCTGCAGTAAAAACTCTCAATTCTTGAACAATATATCAGATGGATATATCATATTTTTCATAAGAGGATCTTGTTCTTGAGAGCCCAACCAAACATGAATATCATAGCCAACCCAACACTTATTATAACTCAAATCTATTACTGATGAAAAAGAAGGGCGCTATTTTTATTAGCCAGTTATAGTTACAACACACAATGACAAGGAAACAACAGGTTGAAGCTAGAACCTATACGCACTAGCTTTGTCACTAGACATTAATACTGCACAGAGCGAACAGCAGTAATGAAGGAACTTATCTTAGACTGATCCTTCTGGAGGCCGTCTGGACCGCAGATACCACTGCTAACATCGATCCCATTAGGGTGAAGGATAGAGAGAGCTTCTGAAACGTTTGTGGGATTGATTCCTCCAGCTAAGAGCCACCCATTTTTGCTTCTGATGGAAGGTAACTTGAACTGAGCCCAGTTAAATCCTTTCCCACTGCAGCAAAATTGTTATAATTTATATCCAAGATTAGTAAAGGAGGTAAGGTAATCTAACCATGCGCTGAACCTATCACATTCTTGATAATTAAATTAGCATAATGACATGCAAGAAGAGGAACAAATTGAAAAGAACACGTTCTAAGTACCTCCCACCCGTTGCACTATCCACAAGAATCCAATCAGCGAGATGACAATCCTCAGGAACTTCATTCAAGAGCTTTCCTTCCTCACTTGCATTAAGAACATATATGACTCTCCTTTGCCGCACTAATCCCTCAAAAGCAGCGCGAGAACCATTACCATGAAGCTGGAAAAAGAAAACCACAATCATCAACACTTTAACAAACTTGATAAAACCACTTTCAGTGAGATCAAAACAATAAGAATATAAACAACCTGAACAAGCTCAAGGTCTGCCTCATCAGCTGCCCTCAGTATCGTCCCCTCATCATCCTCAACAAAAACACCAACGGGTTTGGCCCCACCTTCTCTCGCCACTCTGGAAATATCCTTGGCAACAGAAAGAGAGATGGAACGTTTCGAATGCGGCCAAATGATCATCCCGATGAAATCAGCACCAGCTTCAACCGCCATAGCAGCATCCCTAGCCGATGTGATACCGCACATCTTAACCAAAGCCATATCCTTTCCTCTTCCATCATCCTTAGAAGCTGCTACATTCTCTGCGTTGGATAAACTACAGCTAAACCTCCTCTTCTGAGCATACCCAACCCTTAAAAAAGACACCTTTCGATTGCTTAAACCTGTACACATCAAGAGATTGATGCCATAAAGCAATGAAAATGGAAAGTTCAGTAATTTAATGTGTCTAGTGTGATCCGGAGAAAACTAAAAGTCAAAGAAAGTAACCAGATTTGTAGATTATGGAGGAAGCCAAAGCTCTAGGATGGAGGCAAAGATCTGTAGATATTCCTGAGGAAAAAAAGAATAAGACTTTCTTCATCAAACTGATCTTAGGATAAAACTTAACACTAGCAATATCAACACAAGAAAATATATAACGTAATCAACTAAAGAATCAATGGTTCATCACTACAGCAGAGAATAAACATTAACGAATACAACTAGCAAAAACTCTCTGAGTAAATACGTCGAACAACTGAGCTGCATTAAGTTCCCACACAGACTTCATCAACAGAAAGCGATAATACATATATATATATACCTGTCGAGATCATAACTCAGTAAGTGAGAATCTCAGGTGATATTGGACTGTCTCCGCTCAATCAAAATAATGAGGAAGATACAGTGGAGAGACCAGACCGTACGGTCGAAGACGATCAGAGACTGTCTGAAAAGGAAATTAAAGTACAGCATTGAACTACCAACTTTTTTTTGGATTAGGTGTAACCGAACCAAACCGAGCCAAGTTATTGAATTTCTGGTTTTGTATAGAACCGGAGGATACCGTTTCGCAGTGCAATTGTAGTTTGGTTATTTGAACCAACCGGAAAATACTGTTGAGTTTCTATTTTTTATTTTTGCTAAAAAAAAAATTGGCTATTTTAGTAATCCTATAGTTATGATAACTCAAGATAAAAAATTGTAATATCTAAATCAAAAAGAGGGAATGGTAAGTTTTAACTGTTTTTCCTTGACAAATCATATTAAACAATAAAATATGCTAATATATATTTGTAACCGACTAAAATTTCATTCAATCAAATAAAGTTTACAAATAGTTAACAAAATCATAAAAATAAATTCTTAAATAAGCTGTTATTATATGTTTTTTACTGAGGATAATATACATTCTACTACTATCCGATGGGTATGCTTTTTTATGTTAAGATCATTTGATATGTTACTTAAAATAATTGCTTTCCTGATTAAGTTATGTTAAGATGCGACTGTTTCTACTGTGGTAGGTTTTGCCTTTCGGTTAGTACTACTATTCAATTTTTAATCAACCAATTGCAAGTTGAGAAAAACAATCAATACTTGTTACGAGTTATAGTTGTATACTTGTATAGTTGTATTCATATAAATTGACAAACCAAAAGATATAGAAAAAAATCAAGTGTGAACGCCTTGTTATTGGAGGGCACATGAAAAGACATGCCAACACAACATTTACCGACATCTATAGCAACCCGGCGGTGCGTTTCTTACATTAAAGTGAACACATCTCCACACAGTTTGTCTCCCTTTTGTTTTGAGCACGTGCTCATTCTTCGTATATGATTTTAAATGCGTATATCAAATGATTTAGTTGAACAGCTGAGAGCATCCCATCCATAAACTTCTCAACTTGGATGTCTAAGCAAATTAATATAGCATTTTTAATATAATTCTAGTACCTGATTGAATTAAAATGTTTTCAAAAAATCAAAACCAATTAAACACACATGTGTATTGTTTTTTTATGGGTATCTAAAAACATCTCTAGTGATACTCTATTTTCCATCTAAATGCTATTTATTGAGTAAAAATGCCTACAATAATTTTTTATATCTTATATCAAATATAGAAATATGAACAGTAATACACCAAAAATAAAGGAACACTGTTTATTTACTTTATTTTAATTTTTTTTCTTTACAAAATTGACCTCTCATTTATATTTTCATTTTCCACTAAAATAAAGTTATGCAGTATACATTTTCACATCCTTAAAATATTAAGTTTAATACATCTTTTATTTTTAATTATGTGTTGTAATAAAATTTCAAAATAAATTTTTAGTTATATAGATAGTATAATTGTTGCAGTTCACTGTTATAAAATAAAATAAAAGGTAAAATTAATATTTTTAAAGTTACTGATTGTATAATAAATTGATAAATAAATAGAAAAATATTTTAAACATTTTTTGTAAGAATAGAAAGTATATGTAATTATTAAAATAAATTATTTTTATATTTTTAGACTAAAGAATATATGTAACCGTTAAAAACATGCTAAAAATCTCATAAGAAAAAAAAAATCTCATAAGAATATTCATATTACTAGCGCGCAGCCACAATGGATAGAAATCCTTGAAAAGTTCTTAAACAAAAAAAACAAATTTAATATAAATTAATTGTTTAGTTAAATTTTAATTAGAAAACATAATTATATCAATCACAAATGTCCCATGAGTTTTTAATTAGGTTCTTGAAAGCTCTTAGTGTAGAATTTCCATCTTTCCTCTCTCTTCAATTTTGATTATTTTCAACTTTTTATTATTAGATAACTCATATTTCAGGTGCTTTAATACTCTTGTGTTCTCTCTTCTATTTCCTCATTTAATCTTTAATTGTAATGTTGAGAACTCCATTTGATATCACCAATGGAAATGCTCTTAAGGAACTGAAATTATTTTTCAATTTTTTATAAATTTAAAAGCAAAGGTAACTTCACTTTCGTTCGTCCCTGTTAGGCCCAACCTCATCTCTTTGGTAGACACACAACTCTCTTAGTGGCTTCTTCTTCGTCCCCTTTTTTAACATGCTTACTCTTTTTCGGTTTCGACCATAATAAATCAATCAATATTTTAACTATATGTAAAACTTTAAAATAATAATTCTGCAATGTAGCACTTTGTGGGGTGTAGAGAGCGACAAGCATTTCCAGAGATTTCTAGTCATTCTACCACTTTCAAAATAAATATTGAAAAACTTGTTCGATGTGACGGATTTGCAAGTGTAAGAGAGTACGGATTGTCCACCATTATCCTTAATGTTTACGAGAGTCCACAATGAATTATGATTGCATTCAGGAATATGATTTTTCATTTTACATAATGATTACGCATTTAGTTTCATATAATTTGTGGATATACACACGCATACATGTTACTGCACTTTGACTTAGCATTTCTGTATAATGTATCATGCATGTATGTTGGGGAATGAGAAAAAAAATACATATCTTCCGACGAATAGCGAATGATAGTTGAGAGCTTGGTATCAACTTTTTGCTTTAGGCTTTTAATGTTGTAAGAACTCAAAGAAAACAAAAGCTAATAGTTAAAAAAAATAACTTCGAGTGTTTTTAGAAATTTTAAAGACTTTAGAACCAATAAAATCTGATCGGGTAATATTTGACCTCTTTTCCCTTTCAAAATGGATACCATTATTTTTACATTCCGGAAATAGCAAGTAAAGGAAAAAATACATAGCGATTTAAGATCTTTCGAATTGTGTTAAAGCCTTCAAAGCTTTAATTTACCAATCACAACCATTATAACGTTAACCAACCAGGCCAATCCCACGATCAATGATTTCTGTACCGGTCAAACATGTCCAAAATTCCAAAGCTCCAACCACTATCATGAAAGCATTATATGTCGCATTACTAAACAGTCTAAACAAGGAAAAACATTTATCGATTTATGGTATCTGAATAATTTAATTTATTTTGATAAACTTTAAGACTAACTGAAATTTGTTATGGTATTAAATAACTTGTCCAATGTCATCTCAGAATTTCGAACTAGTTCTTTTCTACTTTTGGTCATATAAATTTAATTTAGTTATAAAATGGTATGTGAAAAATTGTAAGGCATCATTTTTGCCAAATATGTAGAGGCTCGACTACACTTGGTAACAACTTTTCAATGGAAGCATGTGATCCCCTACTCTTAACGTGGGGTTTCCTACATATCTACACATACATATACGTAAAACTGAAGCATAGCGATCATTTATAGGCAACTCGAAGATTTTATTTCAAAATTTCAAGATTTATCATATGACTTTCGATCGATGCGCTTCGACTAATTTTCAACCTTTATAAAACTAATTAAGATGCGCTTAGAACATTCGGGTTCCCTGTACCGCAGCCAGCTTCATAATTTTTTTTTGTATATACATCTAACTAGGATCGCTAAACAATATATTTTTTATAAAATGAAGATCGTTCAAGCCGATGACCATGATTGTCAACAAACACTGCCGTTTGCAAATATACTATATGTAAAGTGGTGCCATTGCATAATTATAACAATTATAGTATAGGAATTTTTTATGGAGAACGTTCAAAATTTGGATTGAACAACTATATCATTAAAGTATGATATGGTTTATTCTCGTTATAAAACTTCACAATTAATTATGTTTAATCTGTGACAGGTTTAAGATGGATGACTTGCAAGTTATATATATGTATATATAATATAGAAGCGAATTACATTGCCGACAATTCAGTTTTAAAAAATAAAGAGGAAAAATCACAAAAGTTATATATAGAGTTAATCTTCTTCAGCTGATTGATTAGCTGTCACACAAAAATGAAATCCACAGGCCATATGTTTAAATGTGGAGGCTTACCAACGAGTTATATATTACAATGCAATTGTTGCAAAACTCATGCGGGAGCTCAAAGATATTAGATATGTGAACTTGCACAATATATCTTGACCAAAATCGCCAGACCGGAGATTATTTTTAAGTTACTAGGAAGTTTTGCGTCCGAAGATTTGTACATCTTCTTATGGTGAGGTCTAAATTATGTTAAATTAATTAATTTAGGAGAGTAGAATTTCCGATGAAAACCAACTCTGCGACCCTTTAAACCTCTACTAGGTGATCCAAGAGTTTTAACCATTGGGTTATTTTCTCATTGGTTTAACTAGAGATCATCATTTGCGTTAGAATAATGATTAAACACGTATCATAATATTATCATCACATTACTATAATATATCCTATTATATCACTTTATCACCACATGTGATAATCAAATTAGCATGGCCATCATATCATCATCACCATCCTTATAAACTTTAGTTACCAATACTAGCTCTGGGAAAGTATATCTAATGACAATAAACGTAAACTTTGTGGCACAAGTTCTGTGAACAAAATACATACTGCTCCTGGGCTATATATTACAGTTCTTGTTATAACTAAAAATGATTCACCTTTATTCGAAAATGCTTTTCGAAGTGTAATATATGGATGTTGAGTGTATCTACATGTGTTACAAAAAAAAGGGATGTTGAATGTATCTATATTTAGCATCCAAATGCACGTATATACAGTTGAGTACTTATATAGTTGTTTATATATTTTCATTCAACTAATCAACCATTGCAGCAAAAAGAAACACGTGTTAGGATTAACACATTTTGTGGCAATGACTTTGGTTAAGAAGCAAAAGAATGATCATTTTAAATTGTTATTCACAAGAATGAAATTTAAGAAATAATTTTTGCTTAACTTATAGAAAGCAAATACCAAAAAGAAGATTTCTATAAAAAACTTGATAAAACATTCCATTGACTTTTTAAATCATCTTGAATCATTATCACATTCGGATGAATAATATTATTGACAGGTAACATTGACCTACACACAAAATAGTATTATTGATTGTACATAAGATCTCCGAAATCTGGTTTTGGATAGTTTATAGTCCGGTCAATCGTTAGTTTATAGTCCGGTCAATCGTTTGTATTTTAGTTTCAGTTATACACGGTTTATTTTTAAGGGATTTACATAAACTTTTTTCATTTGTGAAAGCTTTAATCTCAAACGGAGGGTTCGGGTTTGAATTCAGGTCGATTTGGTTTAGCTTTAGTTTTAAATTAGCTAGAATTTCTTTTGTTTAATTTTTAATTTAAACTGCGGAGTTTTAACTAACTTGAAGAACAATCGTCAAGACTGAAAATCCACGTGATTGTGGATTGTTTTTATATATTTTGTATAGTTGTCGACTGGAAAGTTTTATGCGGTGGAGTTTCTTAAAGAGGATTATACATGTCACCAAGAATATGATCAACCAAGAATTCTATAAAACCTTTTATTCAAATTCAATGTTTCTCTTTTGAAAGCTTTACGTCATTAGCGACGTCATCCTACCAATGGATTATTAGCCCACGTGGTATACTACTAAAACTATATTTTAAGTTCTTGTTTATAAATATTTGCCTCTTTTTAATTATATATTTTTGAGCCGAAAAGTATTTACTTTTCTCTGCGTCTAATCTTTTATCCAAACATTGACAAATTCTGTGAGATATTAAAAATGGTAGAAAAAAATGCAGAAGCTCTCTAGTATGTCGACTCTTTCTAGAATTCATGAGTTTATAATAACATTTTAATATCTTGGTTTCTAAAATTCGTGTTCCATGGATACTTTTTTTTATCATTATTAAGCTGCAATTGACATTCAGGAATTTTAAAATGAAGTATCGTTTAATAATTTATATTTGTATTCATTTTTTTTCTTGCAAACTATTTGTATTCATTATGTTCACTGAAATATGGTATATTTTGTCATCAACCAAGCACTATACCTCACGATGACCGTATATAATCTCTAAATCCGCTGGATTTTTAGATCACAAATGATGAATGAAAATATTTAGGTGTATGTTATAAATTATGTAGAAACTTTTGCGTCTACCAAATGCTAATATTTATAGCCGCAAACGGATGTCAATTCCCCATTTCTTTAGCACAAATATAATTTTATTTCTATAAGATAAGATAACCAACATCTTATACACAATAATCCCAATGATGGCACGTGCCGTCTGTTGATCAAACTAATATCATTAGTCTCTTCAGAGATTTTAATATACTGAGTATTTTGTCTTTATCGATATTTAGTCCCCTAAAATAGTTTAAACTATTACACAAAGCTTGCTACAAACTCAAAGTGACCCATAGTTTCTCATGTCGATGCAATATAGCTTTTGTCCTACTGTCCTAAAATGAAAAAAAATATAAAATATTCCACACGTTTCATTAATAATTAAATACGTTGCTTTCATCATCTCGAGCCGGTTTCTGATTCTCCTCCACCACCATTTACCCTCCTTTAAAACTCCAACCATCAATCAATTTTTTGTTATTTCTCACAAATCCTCTAAACGTCTCGTATGAGCAAGAGAAATCGATCAAACCAAAACAAAAAGATGAACAAGAACAAGAAAGATGTGAAGATCAAGACAGAGAAAGGCTCAATGATGGATGAGTGGCCTGAGCCAATCGTCAGAGTCCAGTCCTTAGCCGAGAGAAACCTCTCCACTCTCCCCGACCGCTACATAAAACCAGCGTCTCAACGCCCTACCATGACCGATGACGCTCCCGTAGCGACCAACATACCAATCATAGACCTTGAAGGACTGTTCTCGGAAGATGGGTCGTCGGATGACGTCGTCATGGCTAAGATATCGGAGGCTTGCCGTGAGTGGGGATTCTTCCAGGTGGTGAACCACGGTGTGAGGCCGGAGCTGATGGACGCGGCTAGAGAGAATTGGAGAGAGTTTTTCCACTTGCCGGTCAATGCTAAAGAGACTTATTCGAACTCACCAAGGACCTATGAAGGCTATGGAAGTAGGTTAGGAGTTGAGAAAGGAGCCATTCTTGATTGGAGTGATTATTATTATCTTCATCATCTTCCTCCTCATTTGAAAGATTTCAATAAGTGGCCTTCTTCTCCTCCCACTATTAGGTACTTATTTAATTATTTTCTCCTTTATGATTATCTTAGGACATTTGCAAAGGTTTTCAATTATTATTATTATTTATAAAAGAATACAATATTTAATTAAAAATGTTTCGAAGTTTGAGAAAATTCATGCCAATACTTCTCAAACGAAAGATTTTAGTATGAGTTTTTCAAGTTTTTGAAACAAAAAAATTATATTCAAATATTAGTATGGTTTATGAGAGACTTCAATACAAGTGATCTTATATCCTTCATTTGTGTTTTTTTTTTTAACTTTTTTGGAAAGTTTTAAATTATTTAAGAAGAAGACCCATTTACCGAAAAGTTATTTCTTGTTTTCTTTTATCCTTCTGACGAGGAGAATTTGTCAACTTTTAACGTTGGAATCACAAAAAGCTGCTAAAAAGAAAAAGTACAATCTTGGACTAGATTCGTTAACATTTTTAATGTTATTTTTATAGAGAAGTGATCGATGAATATGGCAAGGAAGTAGTACAATTATGCGAGAGGATTATGAGGGTATTATCGTCAAATTTAGGACTCAAGGAAGATAAGTTTCAAGAAGCGTTTGGAGGTAAAAACATTGGAGCATGTTTAAGGGTTAATTATTACCCAAAATGCCCTCGACCGGAGCTGGCTCTCGGTCTCTCCTCCCACTCTGATCCTGGTGGTATGACCATTCTTTTACCAGACGATCAAGTCTTTGGTCTCCAGGTCCGCAAAGATAATACGTGGATCACTGTCAAGCCTCATCCCCATGCTTTCATTGTCAATATTGGTGATCAAATCCAGGTAATTAATCAATTCTCTTTTTAGAATATGCATGGATTTATTTTACAAAAATGCATATAAATTGACGTTTGTAATAGTTAAAATAATTGGAAAACACTTCAAATATGTATAGATAATTTTTCATATCTGTTTACACATGCATATAAATTGATGTTTGGTGTAAGATTGAAAAGGCAACATTAAGAATTTTCGAGACAACTAATGACGAGAATGAGATAAGCTACAGTTCCACGTTTTAGACATGTTTTGAAATGCAAGTATGATAAATAGTAATTACTTGTGCTAAATTGTGTTTTGAATTTTCTGAATATTGTATATTGTAATTATTATGTCAATATTCCGATAACAGATATTACATTCTTTTAGATCTATATCCTGTCTGCCGGTTTTTATGGACTGTTTCGAATAAAATGACACTTTCAAAAAATAAAGTAAATCAAGAATTATATAAAATTTTAATTATCAGTGGCCGTCCCTATTTTAATATGAAACAAACAGTACAGCACGCAATAATCCTTCAATGCGCACATGTGTTTGGCTGTTTGCCCATGTTGCAGAGAAGGAATATTAATTTGTACAATGTATAACACGATTTTTCAAACACAAACATCACACATGTTCATATGCTCCAGAAATTTTGTCAAAATACCACTATTTTTGAGGAAAGCAAAACTCATGTCAGCTTTTTGTGTCTAGTGGGAAAGAATAATGTCCATGTCATGATTTAATTTCTTTCCAAACTTTGTTATTTTTAATTGGACGAAAACTGAAACCTAGTGTAGTGTACAGGACAAAAGTTTATTTAATCAATAGGAAAATTCCACAGAAATCATCAAAAGACTTTTTTTAAAGAGTTGTAACTTGTAATACCTTTTCAAAACAATTTAATTCATACTAGTAGTTTATGGTAATTAATCTCAATTTTTTTTTTGTATAAACTGCTTGTGTTATTTTTTTATTTCCTAGTTAAATAATTTTTAATGCTCATCAAAATTTACTCGAATGGTTATCCAAATTCAAATCTTTAGTATATCTAGATATATTCTAAACTGGTCTTAAACTTGTATTCAAACTTATGTGTATTGCGATGATGTTAAAAATGCAGATTCTAAGCAACTCAACATACAAGAGTGTGGAGCATAGAGTGATAGTGAACTCGGAGAGAGAGAGAGTTTCACTTGCTTTCTTCTACAATCCTAAAAGCGATATTCCAATCCAACCATTACAAGAACTTGTATCCACTCATAATCCTCCTTTATATCCTCCAATGACCTTTGATCAATATAGACTCTTTATCAGAACTCAAGGTCCACGAGGAAAATCTCATGTTGAATCTCATGTTTCTCCTCGTTAACTGTTTTCTCTTCACACAAAGAAGATTTGATGTTTTAAAAATCTGACTTGTATATGTGTTTTTTTTTTTCATTTTAGTTCTCACAGGATCTGATTTACCTTCAAGAAAATAACCATTGAATGATATAAATAAATTGTTATACAATAATATTATATATTTTCTTATACTGGCTATATTCTAAATGTTAGATATCTAGACTATTTTGCAACCAAACTTCCACATAATATAGTTTAACAAAAACAACAATTCATACAATATATATAACATCTATCAAATATCATTTGCGCATTTTTTATTTCTGTACGTAATGTGTCGCCATGTTTGAAAAACCTGGCTGATAGTGATCAAAGTACAACTAGCATATAAAGAGAATATAAATGTATAATTGTTGAACTCTAACGTCACAAGATTTCATATTATAACCTTTAAATAGTGCTTGATCAATTAGACTAACTAAACTATTAATTGGATTGCAGATAAACATATGCACACACACATTCCACGATTTTATGAACACACAGCCTTTACAAACTTCGCCTAATTAAACGACCACATAAACCGTTTTCACAACACTATTGGTTTGTTTTCGTTTCCAGGACTTATCTATCATAACATATGATAAAATTTTCGCATAAAACTATATAAAATCTATAAACTGTAATCTAATGATATAGCAATCAAATTAATTTTAATAATTGGCATAAAAATTAAAGGATTAAAACAACAAAGCATGGATTGTTACTTATATATTATATAAAAGACTAATTTATTTTTCTTATCATATACAAATGAGGGGGATGAGCCTGCAATCATTTTCAGTATTGTCATCGATGAGTCATACATTATATTTATATCCTACTAATAATCTGACCTAATTGTAAAATCTATATAGATTCGATTTTACATAGAGGATTAGTGGTGAATAAGATTGTGCGGATAATATTCTAATAACAAAGCCACATCTACTCAATTGTACACCTCTCATTCCCATATATATTTCTTTTCCGTGGAATAATCATTAGATTCAATATGTCAAACGTTTGAGCTCTAAACAGTATAATACCTCAATCTAAAAATAAGAATCGTATTTGTATTAAATGAGAATTATATACGCATGTGCATATTCAAGTGGTGGTTGCCGACTTGGTCTAACATACATCTTATTTAGAAAAGTAAATACTAAACACATATAATAGAAAAAGCAAGTTGCATTTCGATTCACACTATCAACCGACGACGGTTGTATAATTTTAATGATGATTTAACATAACGATCACAACATCTCTCGACAATAACCACTTGACTACTAACTACTAAGCACAACCACTTGGTTACAATGAGATTATGAGGATGATAGTAGGGTCACTACTCACTACATGTACGAACTCATAAGTCACTTACCAAAGAAAATTAATCTTATGTTAAGATTCAGTCTAAGGATGTTCATGTGGGTTTTCAAGGCTTTATGTATTCTCGAATAAAGTCTTGGGCCTGAACTGGTATCTTCTTTGGCGTTGACCAGAATGTCTCATAGGTACCTATCAGTCTATCACCATACGAAACCATGAATTTAAGATTGTGTTTCCAAGATGTAAACTTGTCTCTTGTGTGTCCAAGAGAGAGAGAGAGAGTTTGAAAATACTCAGATGCTGCACGACAGTTTGGGAGGAACCCCAAAGCGTCCACTACAAAACACAAATGTATTTCAAAGGAAATACAATGGGCCTAAAAGCCCATCCCATTGAGTATAGACGACATGGCTAGAAAGAAGTTGAGAACGTCCGCGTCGTCGTTTTAGGGTTCAGATTAGATTTTCTATTATTTTTTAAAACGACTCGCAATTTTAATTTTTTACAAAGGAATTAAACGGGGCCGACAATATCAGCCCATTAATTTGTGTTGACATGGCTTCAAAAAAAAGTTGAGAACTATCACGATGTCGTTTCAATAGTTAACACCTTCACTGCTTCTACTGGTTCGCTCCACTCTCCCCTTCCCGCTCTTCCTCAACTCCGGCGAACCAACATAGATTCAGTGAAGCATGAGATACAGAAATGTATATACAGAAGCCAAGGCTTTATTAAGTGATGGGGAAGCAAAAAAAAAAGAGTTAATCCTGAGAAATGCTGTTATTCTATAAATAGAAAGTCTTATGGTCTCTTCATCTTAAAGTAGAAGATAAGCCACAATCACGGCGCTTCACGATGATTGGATACCGTTTCTGTGTTCTAGTTGTTGGAAAGAAGACCAGCTTGTCTTGCTCTGCAGGAACCCAACTGCTCAAAAATTAACAAAACAAAATAAATCAAATTAGTCTTAGCCCTTCTGAAAATGATCGAGAGGGATAGAATCTTGCATATTAAGGTATGTAAACCTGAAGCCAGTCACTAGGCGGTGAAGGAAGACAGAGAGTGCAACCCTAGCTAGCTCGTAACCGGGACATATCCGTGGTCCACCACCGAACGGTGCAAATACATTAGAAGGACTTCTTGTTACCGAGTTGCTCTGTTCATTAAAAATGCATCATTGAATAACTCAAATTCAAGAATGCAACTTATAGGCTTAAACCAAGTTCAAGAACGCTAATGGTTCAAAAAACTAAACCTGCCATCTCCAAGGGTTGAAAGTGCGAGCGTCTTTGAAGTGGTTTGGGTCTAAATGAACTGCTCTAAACGATGAGAAAACCTTCCACCCTTTCGGAATCTTATAACCTGTTTTATACGTACGATTTTAAAATGTAAAAAAAAACTATTCGCATTTTTGATACAGAATTATCATTTTAACACCTATAATCTCTGACCTTTGATCTCCACATCCGTCATTGCACGTCTGAATACACCACCGATGATGTTAGCTATACGAAGAGTCTCGTTAACGACCTGAATCAAAAAATAGAGTTGTGATGAGACATTACTAGAAAGGCTAAAAGACAAGAAGAATATTAATACTAAGCTTTTAAGTAAGTAGACTCACACATTGTGTGAATGGCATTGACTTGTAATCGCTCCATTCAAGACTCTCCGAATCACTCTTCTTCATTACCCTAATCGTTTCATGCTCTTCCTGTTTTATTTCAAACAATAAAGATACCATATCAACCAATAATAAAATAAAAAGGTTTAAACCAAAAGTATAATTAGGTCACATTCCACCAGCTTTGACCTGCTTCTTTGGCAAAGTTTTGGTTCTATTCGTGACTAAGCGACGATGCCACTAAATCTAGTGACTATTAAAACCATGTTTACAAACAAAACTAATGACGTCAACAGACACCTAAAATGGGATGAGAGCTTGTCGGTCGCAACACAAACATATTTATGATAATAATACTTTTATCTTTAGTGTAAATGTATTATTTAGTGGGGAATATTCGAACAAAGTAAGATAAAAGAAGATGTAATAATGCGTGTAGTTGAGGAGACAAACTGGTCAAATCTGTGAAACTGTAACTCCTTATTTCAACAGCATTTAACATTTCTAATATCACGAACACATGTAATGATGATGTCTAGGGTTCGAGAATGACTTGTTTGACTTTTATACGGTAACTCGTACCTTTTGCATGTTGTTTTTCTTAACACTTTTCACCTTCAACCACTTAACAATATGCTTAATTTAGAAATGTGAAGTTGATCGATGAGAATAGATACTACTAATGTAAAATTAAACTTGATGCAGGTTTTAAAGGATCTAGCATGACTAGCTTATAATACATTATTTATATGAATATATAACAATGAATATATTTTGGCTAAGAATTTGTGTGTTTGATAAATTATTTTTTGCTGTTGTCCAAAAAAAAAATTTTTTTTTTGCTTTATCAATCATATAGACAACCAAAATGGATTAAAACAGTCCAAATGGTCACATATATCATCAATAAATCATTTGAATTAGTTATTGCTCATTTGTATGTCAAAAAAACTCTATTCTAAAAAAAAACTCTAAATCTAAGTTTGAATTTTTGCTACAAGTTTTTTTTGAATTATCAGAAAAAACACAAACACATGCATGTATACGAACATTGAAAAAAATACCTTGAGTTGAGCAAGAGCTAGAGGAGTTTCGGTGACAAATTTAACGGCGAGAGTCATGATCGTAGAGGTTGTTTCATAACCGGCGACGAGTATAGCCACCAAGAAATCAACAATCTCTTCATCGGAAAATCCTTCATCCGCCGCAAGCAACGCCGCGAGCATATCTTTCTTTCTTTCCCCTCCTTCTTCCTCCTCCTTCCTCCTTTTCATCACCACCACCGTCAGCTCTTCTGCCACCTTCCTCCGCGCCTTATAAATACAAATATATATTGATTAGAAAATAGCCTAAAATGATTAAATAAATAATAAGAGCAATTAAATTAATTTAATAAAAGATACTTTGATGGCTTTGCGGTAAGTGGTGGAGAAGAGAGGGATAGGTAGAGAAAAAAATCCTTCGATGACAAGAATATACTCTTTCCTTAATCTTTCACTCCATTCCCCTGGATCAAAGCTCATCAACTGCTTCACCGTTAGCTCAAACGTTATCTGCATCATCATCATCATAACACATATATCATCTATAACATGCATGCGGTGACTCGTCGTGACTAACTGAGCCAAGAGCTCAGTCCGGTTATTCAATTAAAAAAATGTGATAAAAACGGCGTCTAAGTGGCAAATCGATCATAAACAAAACAAGTTTTCTAAACATTATTCACCGTATGTTTTTTTTCTATAAAACTCCTAGTTATTGCTTAATCTTTGATAAAACGTCTAATTACTGTTTAACAAATTTTCTTTTCTGTTTAACAATTTATTTCCTTGATTTTTCTTTTGTTCTGATATAAAAATTAATGGGTTTAATTAATTTCGTGATATTTAATACCTTTTTGGCTTCTTCCATGAGGAGAACACGAGAGGACCAAGAATCAAGATTAAACTGGACTAACCGGTCAATATCGAGCATAAGATGGTCTTTAATGATTGAAGAGTTAGCGAAGCTCATGGTAAGAGAATGCATACGTTTATGCAAAGAACCTTTCATAAGAACTAAAGAGTGTTTCCCCAAAAGGTTACATATGGAAGCTGGATAAGATCCCTCGAAAAGCTTCCCTTCGTTCTGAAGAACGAACCGGTTCATTTCCGCATCGGCTGAGAAAATCGTCGGTTCACCGAATAGATGCGTCATGAAAACCGAACCGTACCTTGCCACTCTCTCGTCGATGAAAGGCTCAGGGTTCTCAGTCTTGTAAGCTTTGATCAGCTGCAGAGTCTCGCCTATCAGAGGATAGCCGAGACTTCCCGGAGGAAGACCCATCCGCCTGTAACGGATGCGGCGAATGAAAAGGAGGAAAGCGGCAGCGACGGAGGAGAGGAGGAGGATGAAGGAGAAGGCCATTGATGATGATGATGGTTGAGAGGATTGGTGATAAAGAGAGAGAGAGAGAGAGAATTAATGGAGAGGGAAGAGTGGGCACACGGGGGGGGGTTCTGCACCGAGTAGGACCTTTCATCATTATACTCTTTTGCATTCTTCTTATTATTATTCTTCATAATTATTATTTTTTCGAAAAAATTAAAGCATTTAATATTCCATAAATTAATGAACAGCTGAATAAGAAATAATTATCATTTTATGGTGATATCATTCTAAATTTGCTTTATGTTTTAAACAAAATCATTAAGAATCGGTAACTTGAGGCATAGTCTTGGAGTTTAGTTTGTTTCTATTTTTGTCAACTAACTTAAAGCATATTCGGTAAGTGAGAATTTGACTGTATTTAGTTAATTTGGATCTTGTCTTAAACATTAGATATTATTAGATTTTTATCATATATTATTAGCTTTTATGCAAATATAATACATGCATTATTTTTTGTTATTAAATGGTGTGTTATCACAAATACATAGAAAAATTTGTTATAGAGCTACAATATCATAAAATTATTATTCTAGATCATTTATATATACATTAGAAATATGGAGGAAATAATAAATTTGGTTCCATTTTTCAACTTATTACATTGTTGAATAGATTGATCCTTTGGAACCTAACATGAAATAAAATGTATACAAAATCACAATACTGTCTATCAAAAAGTTACACGTGAAAACAGAACAGTCGAAACATGGTTATGGAAAAATTTGTTAGTAGATGAGTTTTAGAAGGTTGAAATCATGTTTTGGGTTTAAGATAATTAACCATGTTTCACGTAAATAAATGTAGGCTAGTTGATAAATATTTCTCCTAATAGTCGAAACATGGTTATGGAAAAATTTGTTACTGTATATACATTACACGTGAAAACAAAACAGTCGAAACCGAGGTTGAAATCATCTCTAAAAGCAGTACGTATAATGTACAATATAATAAAATTTAAGAGAAACATTTATCAACTAGCCTACCCGAAGAAACAACCGTCGAAACCAACACCTGAGAGATTAAAAGACTTGAGATTACATTAGTAGATGAGCTTTGGGTTTACCATCATGAGTTATAATTACTCCCAAAATCAAACATGATTATGGAAAAAATAGATAATCGATTTTCAAAAAAAAAGAAAAACATAATCATTCCACGAAACTTTTTTTTTTTTTGTTCAAAAAAAAAAAAAAGTTACGTGGAATGATTATGTTTTTCTTTTTTTTTGAAGAGTAGCTTGTGCCTTGTTGGTCCACAATTTGCCTATAAACACCTCATATGTCTCTCTCTTTTTCTCACCCGAAGTTCCCATTTCATGAGTTTCCCGTCATCTTTTTTTTTAAAGATATATTTATGTTGTCTAATAAAGTTAGGCCTCTTCATAATTTATTAGTGATAATACTAATTATGTTCAGAACTTCATGATGATTTTTGATGTACTTACATCTGACTTTTACGCGTTACACTTTTAGTGACATGATATAGAAATGTGGGTTGATGTATACATTAAAATTGAAAGATTAAAAGATGTTTTGGGGACCAAATCTTCATCAATTTGGTTGGATTTGGGGGTTTCTTTAATTATTACCCCTTAATTTGCATAGTATCAAGTATTCCGTTCTAGCTTTCACTTTATTTTGTTTATCACTGTCACATGTTATCCTTTCTCATCCACTAAGAAACTAATGGAGTAGTTTATATACTCAAAACAAAAATAGTTCTACTAGTTTATACACCAAAGGAGAAGAGGAAAATGGGTCAAACGGAAAAAGAGCAAAGAGAAGAGTAAAAGCAAAGTACGTAGTGATTAGCAACACTTGCCTCTCTTAGTTCTAAGTTTAAATTGCAATTAATATTCTCTTTGTTATATGCTATAGAATCTCAGTGTGAGTCCCCACTTAAGATCACATCTTCAATCATTTATAACACATGCATTTCGTATAAAGTTATGAAGTGAACATAATAATTAGCACTACAAATACGACACTAAGGCCTAAGTAAGACCTATAAAGAAAAATCACATCAATGTCATATAAAAGGCGAATTGGTCTAAATTCTAATGATTCAGTATACTCCTCTCATTTCAGTTTAATTGTCGTAAGTAAAGTTTTTGTTTCAAAATAAATACCATTTTAGAATATCAATTAAAAAAATATTAATAATATTCTATAGTTTGTTTTTTATTAGTTAAATTATGGTTAAATATATAAGTAATGATGTTTTTATTTTAGAAATATGTAAAATTAAATATTTTTTAAATTTGTGTGTATAAACCTAAAATGACAACTAAAATAAAACGAAAAAAGTAAATGTTTTTGCTGACCCTAAACCACATTCTCATGTTTATTTCCTTCCTCAACAAAGCAAACACTAAAAGTGGAATTTCTAAAAGCAGAAATAGTTCTCCCCAATTGTTTTTTTTTTTTCTTCTAATAATTATAATATTGAAATGATAGTGGTTTTTAAATTAGTGTTCTCTTTTCAGTTGCTCCTCGAGTATTTGAAGTATTTCTTTTATTCTTCTTTAGCTAGCACACTCAAATTCCCCAAAGTTTTCCTCCATGTAGATAGAGGTGAATACCGTGAAGTCACCACTAGAATACATTGATATCCACTCCAGGAGACAGCCTTTTAAGTATTCATGTTGGACACTAAAATTGATGATGATAAGACATGCAAATGCATGTCATTTCTTGTAAAGGACACAGGAGTTACAAAAATTGTTTCTATTTGGTTATACTGCTTGACTAGTGTTTAGTGTACCATGATAATTATATCAAACGTTGAGAAGAAATGTTTACGATCTAATGACCCATAGTGTCATACAAAGATGAAGCATTACTTTCACAAAAATATTATCAGTAACATGTGATGAAAGCAGAGTCATCATAACCCAATATGTGCCCCCTATTTTATTATTATTAGTATCACTATTTTAATCTTGAAGATTTGACACGTCTTCATTCCGATTAGTTGTTATGATTATCATGTGTATCAAATTTAATATAGTAGATAAATACTCCCTTCTTAGTGGGTAAAGAGATAAAATTATAACAATATAATGTTGTCGCATTAACCTGTGTCCTTGGATAGCTATAAGAGCAACGACGCTTTACTATACTATTATATGCTTGCAATCTTGTATGTTTGAGGCTTAGGCCAATGCATGCCTCATTTGAGAATTGATACCATATGATTCATTTTTTTCATTATTATTGGCGATGTAAGTAACTGAGATGGCAAGAATGTTGGATTTTTCAACATCTTAATTTTAGGAATTCGGTATGGAATATTCCAGTTGTATATTAAAAAAACTAAAGCTACCACATCGGTATGGTATAAGAAGATTAGGATTCAAACTGATAATAGATGAGTGGGATGAAGATGTGTGATTTGACAAATCACGAGACACACGACATACGATATCTTAAAAAATCCACGTGTGAAGTGAGTTTTCAGCTTCTGTCCAAAAAATGCAGATGCCTCTCTAATCTCTATTCCTCTTCTTTGGCCTTATCGTTTGGATAATTTACTTATCACTCTCATTATTCGTACTTGCCTGTGACCCGTACACATAATCCCATTATCACATCTCTTACCTTTTTCGTACTTAACGTTATATCTTCTTACGTATCAATACCCTAATACTTCATCTGTTTCATAAAATTACATATTTTAGAAAAAAAAATTATTACAAATTTTTTTTTATATATATTTTCAATGTATATTTTATTAAATAATTGCAAATTAGAAAAAACGTAATTGCACTTATTGAATTTTTATTAGTTTAAAATTATTTTAAAAAATCACAAAAAATTATGAAAATTTAATGTGTTTTATTAAAATCTGTGAAAAATCTAAAATATACAACATTTTAAAATATACTATTCACAAAGCAAACTTATCTCTCTTCTCCATCTATTTCTTACATTTTTTTCTTAATACCAATGAGTGAAAAAAGTTTTAGAATCCTCTTAAAATATCAATAATTAATTAAATAGATTGGTAATAAGATTAGAGTATTTTTTTAGATTCACCCCTAACATTAAGTAATAAAAATTTGCCAACTCATATTATGTTTTTGAAAAAAAAAATACAAAAATAGTAGTAATTCTCAAAAAAAAATTAACGTTGTTAAAAACGCAAGCAAAATCCTAAACCATAAATCATATAGATTAAATCCTTGACAAATCCATATGTGCCAAATCAGCATAAGTTAGTTTTTGAGAAAGTTAAAAAAAGGTTAAACTATGGTAATTAGGTAATGTGAACATAACAACACACAGCTGTAAAACCTCAAATGACATCCTTGGAAAACAGTAATTAATTTTTTACTATATTTTAAAAGAACGATAGTTTGATAAAACTTTTTTAACTAAACGTGGCCGTTCTGTATTATACTCTTTGACACAAGTCTTTTATACGTTCGCGACTTTGATATCCGATCTTATTAGGGTTCTACCATGACAAAACCGCGACAGAAGCTCTTGGAGGATCGTCAAACTATCCTTGGTCGTCGGCGACTTTACGCTGACGAAAACTCATTGCCGATCTCAACTGATCTCATCTACGAGATATTCTTGAGACTGTCGCCTAAATGCATAGGGAAATGCCGTTGCGTATCGAAGCTATGGTCTTCTATAGTTGACCGTCAAGAGTTCACAGATCTGTTTCTGAAACAATCTTCTGCTCGTCCTCAGCTCTTGTTCGCATGTGAAATTGGCTGCAAGGTATACTTCTTCTCCTCGACTCAGCCTCAAAATCCGGAAGAGTACACGCCTCCTATAACCGCCAGCTATCATATGAGTTTACACTTGAATCATGCGTATCAGATTCATAGTCCTATACGCGGTTTGGTCTGTACAAGAGGTTTCAGTGGAGGCTTAAAGGGAAGGAAAAGACCAGAGATGGTACGTGTGATATGTAACCCTAGAACAAGACAATCCTTCACTTTACCGAGGATGAATACAAGGAAGGGGTGTGAGGTAAGAAGCTTTTTTGGGTATGATCCCGTTGAGAAGCAATTCAAGGTCTTGTCAATGACATTGTCACATGGCAAAGATGACGCCATGCACCAAGTTCTGACGCTAGAAACTGGGAAACTTTTATGGAGAAGGATCGAGTGTGACGTACGTACCTCATTGTCCTGGATCTGAACATTCTGTATGCATCAATGGTGTGTTGTATTACAAAGCTACACCCAACATGTCTTCTTCTTCGGATGATATTATGATAACTTGCTTTGATGTTAGGTCTGAGAAGTTCATGAGCTTTATTAAAGTTACGGAAACTTTCAGTGGAAAAGCAACTCTGATCAACTACAAAGGGAAACTGGCTTCACTTGCGCCCAAAGGGTCTTATTTTTTTGGTAGAGAAAATACAAGTCTTGAGATGTGGGTTTTGGATGACCTAGAAAAAAAGGAATGGTCCAAGCATAGTTACAAACTTCCTCCCCAGTGGGAGAATGTAGTTTCAGAGTCCATCATTTGTGTTGGAGTGACTGGTTCAAATGAAATTGTGTTCTCAGATGACACTCTATCCGACCTTTTCTATGTTTTCTACTACAGTCTCGAGAAGGAAACTATCAGAGAAGTTGAAATCCAAGGAATGGAAGAGTTTCTGAAACAAAGAGTTGAAATCCAAGGAACGAGAGTTTCCGAAATGTAGAGTTTACACCTTTCTAAACCATGTAGAGAATGTGAAGCTTATGAAAGATGTTTTATGACTTCATGACTGAGCTAGTTAGACTGGATCCTAAGTTCTCATTTCAATGGATCACAGGAATATCCTAGTAGAGGCATTTATCTTTCTGTTGGTTTTGTGTTGTTCTCTTGTCTATGATATGTATGCATGTTTTCTAAATGCATACCAGCTATCCTTGTTTACTGGTTCATGAATGTTTGTTCTAAGCTAAGAAAAATAAAATAAAGTGAACACCACACAAGCAAATAAAGGACACAGCCAATCCAAGTATTTATTTTATTCTTCTTTAGCTAGCACACTCGAGCTAACCAAACTTTTCCTCCATGTAGATAGGGTGAAGACCGTGAAGTTAATTACCACCAGAATACATAAATATCCCCTCCACGAGGCGCCCTTTTACGTATTCTTGGACACCAAAATTGATGATGATAAGGCATGTCATTTCTTGAAAAGGACACAGAGTTTCAAAAATTATTTAGGCCATACTGCTTGACTAGTTTACCATGACAATCAGTAAGAAATGAATTAAGAAATGGTTGCGATATGGTTTTCACAATCAGATTTAATAAAACATTTTGGTATTTTAACATTAGAAAACTATATTTGTGATAAAAAAAAATTTAGAATTATTCTACGGAATTTCTCTATAAAAGTCTTTTCTCTCACCTAATCTTTATCTCGACGCACCGGTTCACTACGCATAGAGGGGTTAACTACTTTGTGAGATCAGATAACTACGGAGGAGGTTTAATTCAGCTGGTGCTGCATAAACCCATCCAAGTGAGAGAGAGACTTGTGCCCCAAGTTATGTGTGATTATTTATATTCGTAACTTGAAGTTGAGACAATGTTATGCGTGATTATTTATATTCGTAACAAGACTTGCTTTACTGGTAACATCCAATTGAATCCCTTGGCAAAAAAACATCCAATTAAATCTTGTAGAACACATGCTCCTCTCATCTTCAACGTTTGAGACTTGAGAGAGTGAATGAAACTCCGCCGTTTCGATCCCTGATCACTGATTCTATGTTATGGTCAGAAATGGATCAGGATCACTGGCCAAAGCTTGATAAAATTTTCTCAGATGGTGACACATAAAACATCCTGTTGTTTTACTCTTGTTGAACCGTGTCCCGTTTTAGTATGTGGCTGCCGAGAAGTGTGGTGTTTAATAAGATACACGATTACTCCATGTCACTTGGGTCCCAAGCCCAAGATCATTAGAACACATAATAACTGGTCAGTTTAGCTGGTAAGTAAGAAGATTGCACCGTAGGATCAAAGTCAGCAACAAACCATAATGTCTCTTCCTTTGAATTTTGCTATAGCCCATAAGCAAAAACAAAAACCTATTAGTTCGTTAAGCATGTAAGGTCTAAAGGTGATCTCCATGAGAAATAGGTGTTTGGGTTTGTGACGTGAATTCATATACATAACGTGTGTGTTCTTCACTTATATTTCAAATTTACGAGTGTGCAATGGTCTGAGTTCAAAACTAATATAGCAATTTCGATCTTAGATATTCGAATTACAAAAGCATGCATATTTATATAATGAATGGCAAATTAAGAGATTAGTTATAAAAAGTTGTAAATACATGAGTGAATGGAATTAAACTTTTGTTGAGTTATGTTGGATGAGTCGGCGACAAACGTGAGGGAGATCAAATCATCAAAAAAGGAACCTTCTCAAGCTTCGTGAATGGGGGTCTCTGTCTCTACTACATGCCCTACGTTTTCAAGCGTGCCATAATTTCATGCCCTTGTTTTCCTGATGAGTTTTCATTTTCTTATTTACTTTGTTAGTCTGTAAATTTTTATCAAAGAATTAATTCCGGAAATAATGATATAAAGTTGAAAAAGACATTTATGAGTGTATTAGTGACATAATATATAGTAAAAAAAGTGATAAAAGAGATAATAATAATATGTTATCTTATCGTAAAAACTTTATATTAAGTTGGTAATGCAGAAATATAACTTCATGATGGTTTAATTACTGGATGATGATTTTCTCTCATAGACGTGTGATTTTGCATGGAAGAGAGGGTAAAATCTAGATAATAGACATTAAAGGATAAAAGCACAAAGGACACCAATTCACATGTTCGTATATGTCTTCTTTATCTTGATTGCTACCAATATGAAATCAAAATAACTTAGACCACTTGCTTGACATGTAGTATTTATTTTCTCATAAGATTTCGTGGTTTGAAACTTTTGATGTCAAAGAAATTAGATAAACGACATTGACATGGGAGTTAGAGCTGAAAACCCTAAGAGCTAGTACTCTAGACTCTAATAGCCAAATTTATGTCGCATGAAGTTTTATTTCTCATAAACATTATATAATCTTGATAGAATATGTATATTAAAGTATGGTGCATGGAACATCATTGGGAATTGCATGTAGTGGGCAGTACAATGTGAGACCACCTTCAACTTTTTTGACTTGGATGAGAACACATTCCTCTCGAACTAGTACGCATCCCATATCATATGTATGTAAATATACCGCTAGTTACATAAAAACAAACAATATATACTCACGTATCACTGATAATAACTATACAATATAACATTATTCCAATGAATTAAATATAATGAAATTGTTATCTAATAATTTTGTATGAATCCAAGTAACAAACGCCAACGTATACTTTGACTTTGAGGCCAACTCGATCTTCATTCTTTTTTGTTTCTTTAAAGTTTACAATTGAATTTGAAACTGTGATATAATATTGTACGTATTTGTGTGTTGTGTAGTAGAGAGACTCTTGTTTATAAAAACAATGTTTGGTTTATTTGAATTGTCATTTTATTCTTTGGATCTCTAGTCTTCGTTTAGCGACTCGTGCATGTCTTCCTCAAAATCGTCACCCGCTAGTACACCTTTTTTTTGTAACTCAACCCCTAATATACTTCACGAACAAAAAACTCACAATGATATACATATACTTCTCTATGCAAAGGGTCCAAAACACTTAAATCAAAATTTTTAAGTTACCCCACTGCGGTTTTTGATTCATTTTGTATAACTATTTTGTTGTGGAAAAACTTATTCAAATGTAAAATATGAAAACGCGTTAGATATAACAGACTAATAGACATATATAAAATTCTATCAATATAAATACTTTAGAATTCTATAATAGGAGAACAACTCAGGAAATTGTCAGGAGAAAAAGACTAGGATAGCACCAAACCAAGTTTTTGTTCCCAAAGTAGCACTCAAGGCTCAAAGTCACAAAAATAGGTTTCATTAAAGAGTTAAATATACACTTATACCCCTTGGGTTAATTAATCCAAACCTTAGGGTTTAGAGTTAAGGGGTGGGGTGGAGTTTTGGAATTAGGGTTTAAAATTTTATAAAAAATAAATACTAAAATAAAAAATAAAAATTTTAAAATAGTTTCAAAAAGTATTTTTAAATTATAAAAAAAAATTGAAAAAAAAAGTTAAAAAAAAATTTCGAAAAAAAAATTTCAAAAAAAAATTTCAAAAAAAAATTTCAAAAAAAAAATTATAAAAATTTCGAATCTGAAAACACATAATCTGAAACTATAAAAAAAATTTCTTTTTTTTATTTTTATTTTATTTATTTTGTTTGTTTATTTAATTTTAAACCAAGGGTATTAGGGATATTTTACTCTTTAATGAATGTCATTTTTGTGACTTTCTCCTTCTAGTGCTATTTTTGAGACATAAACTTCAAAAGGTGCTATTATTGACAATTGCCCAATTGTCAGCGATCAAGCTTAAAACTTTTCTGATTAAATGATGCATTCCTTGTCAAAAAAGAACCATTTTTCTTTTGAGTTTAATATTTATTGAAAAATAATTCTATAATACAAACACCTGACTTATACAAGGAATTAAGTACAGTTTCATAGACAGTTGAGTTATTGATTTCAAATAATAAATCCTTAAAAAAGGTTCCACTCAATTTTATAATCACCACTGCCGACCAGCCTCCTTTATCGAGTGACAGCTTTTTGGAAAATTTCCGTTAATTCATGAGCTTTTCAATATGTTCACACAATAATATAAGAAAATATTAGATTTAACTTTTGCGGCTAAGTTCAGATAATCGTTCGAGAGAACTGATCACACGCTAACATGTACTCACATCAGAAGAAATCAAACTTTACTCAACCCACTGCAGGCTACTGAACATAATATAATATATACCACATTTAATCAACAACCAAATCAGTATATAACTACTGAAGATTACATATATGTAAATGCATATGTAGCCCTATCTAGTTTATTATATTAGGATTGGAAAAAAACGATCAAATCTTATTTAAAAAAATCACTCACTTTCAAAAACAAAAGCATGCATTTCGTAATAAACAACGCACTGATTCTGTTTTATTTCTTCTACATCTATCATACACAACACTAAGTAAACGACACAGAACTTAGACACATTTATTTAATTATTATCGTTATTGTATCCTTTCGACTGTTTTTTTTGGGGAGAAATTGTATCCTTTTGATTGTTATAAAATAACAAAACATATATACAAAAATTCAAAAAAGAACACCATCAAATCATGTCTATATATTCAAACCCTCATACATTCACATTTCTAAGTCCATCATAACACACCTAATCTCATATACAAAAACGTATTCAAACCAAACACTAATATTTGTATTGAAATAATGTCGTTGGAAGGATTCTCCACTAAAGCTAGAGGCTTAGGTAACAATAATAACATGGGAGGTGGAGGAACAGGGACTAAGTGTGGACGGTGGAATCCAACGGTGGAGCAAGTGAAACTTCTGACGGATCTGTTCAAGGCGGGGCTACGAACACCAAGCACCGATCAGATTCAAAAGATCTCTACAGAGCTGAGTGTCTACGGTAAGATCGAGAGCAAGAACGTGTTCTATTGGTTCCAAAACCATAAAGCTAGGGAAAGACAAAAGCGCCGTACAATCTCCACCGTCGATTACGATCATCGTCAAGACACAAATCTCTCTCTTTCTTATCGACACAACCCATGTCATCACCAAACACCACCTAAAGGTTAATAAAGATCTATTTACCATTTTCCGACAACATGTTACATTGTATATATGCACATGTACTAAAATGTGTTTTTTCTCTCTCTTTAGATACTTTTGAAGGCCGTGAAGAAGAGGAGAATGTGATAGAGACATTGCAACTCTTCCCATTATCGAAGGTTGAAAGAGCTGATATTACTGCTGCCAGCTACGACGAATACATAAGAGAGCATGTCAATACGACGGTGTTTTCCACATACTCATCATGCGGAGCTGAGATGGAACATCCACCGTTGGATCTTCGACTAAGCTTTCTATGAATGTGTTTTCATTTAACGACTCTAATGAAAGCCAAAAAAAAACACGAGACCCAAATTTGCGCGGAGTTATATGCGAAGAACTCGATCAGAAGATGATGTGCTGGAATTAACATTGGTGTCAAAACTCAAAAGAATATTCATGAATAAAATTATCAAATATTTTCGGTTTAATGGATTAGCTAGGTTGGTGTAGCACTTTAGAAGTTGTAGTGACATCTAGCTATCATGCGACTGGGACGAGGAAACTCGTACTTGTAAGTTGTAACAACCGTATAATTATAATCGTATCTTGATCAGGCATTACTATTATGTGTTTTTTTTTGGTAAACCATTAATTAACCTTATTACACCATTTTTTTTGGGTCCGACTGGTGACTATTCTGAAAACAAAAAAAACAAATAGAAAAAAAACGTAGAAAAATAAAATTGCAGGAATGAAAAAAAAAATGGTTGTTTCATGCCATATTTAACATGAATAACTTTGTTTTTATTTCTCTACATAAAAAAATGGTAGAGAATGCGTTATTTCTCGTCGTTCCTTGGTCACCATTCATAGCCACATTTTATTCTGTGTACAATTTATCAAAAATTACAAGAGAATATAATAAAAAAAATAGATTACAAAAAAAACATTGCAATGGGTTGAAACTACTCTAGTTAATTAAATCATTTGGCATATAAATATGAAGAATCTTTGTTGTCTCAATTAAGGGATTGGTCTTTAAACACAAGCACTGCTTCAGTTATTTCCATTTGGTTCGTTTTTTTTTTGGATTATATGAGGGTATTCTGGCTCTACATAAGTGGTCCAGACTAGTCACGTATTATCACGTGTCGGTCGGTTTTCTGACAATGCCGAAACGTTAATTCTCCTGTGACTGGGAGTCGAACCCTGGTGGTTTCATCGTATTGACCTTTTTTCTTCAAGTTAATCACCATCAGACCATAAGTCATGGTTGATTTGGTTTGGTTCGGTTATCTCTCATCCTTAATCAGTTAACCAGTTAGCAGCCTCTTCATATCGGGCTTAAGATCTAAGCCCATTATCATCTTACAAGCCCAATCCAGAACGGAGTAATAATAAAAAGAGTAGTGAATAGCTCAGGGGAGTTTTCCTGGAGAAGAAGCAAAAGCTTTGAAGCTCCGTCGCGAAAAACCACCAGATCGGAACTTCTCCACTGATCGGAATCACTAGTAGCAAAGCAAAGGCTGATTCTCCGAACATGGACGTGATAAAGACGCAGCAGATATCAGCAAGGACCATCGAGAAGGTCGTCGTTCACCCACTCGTCTTGCTCAGCATCGTCGACCACTACAACCGCGTCGCCAAAGACTCTCGCAAGCGCGTCGTCGGCGTTCTCCTCGGAAGCAGCTCCCGCGGCGTCGTCGACGTCACCAACAGCTACGCAGGTATCGCCTCTACCTTTCTCAGATCTCAGATTCTAGCGAGATGTGCGCAATTTAGGGTTTAGGATTTCGATTGAGCTCGGTTAGGAGTTGAATTGAGTGAAAAAATATAATCTTTGGATGATTTTTAATCTCTGGACACGTCACCAGGAACTTTTTTTTATTAATAATTTGGTGGATTTGATTTTGTAGTGCCGTTCGAGGAGGATGACAAGGATCCGAGTATATGGTTTCTTGATCATAACTATCATGAGTCCATGTTCCACATGTTTAAGAGAATTAATGGTACTTCTTCTCTGAAAGGCTAAAGCTTTAGACTGTATTTGAAGGTGTAGAAAGCATGTTTTTAACAAAAGCTATTTCCTTTTCAGCTAAGGAGCATGTTGTAGGTTGGTACAGCACAGGTCCTAAACTTCGGGAGAATGATTTGGACGTTCATGCTTTGTTCAGTGGGTTAGTTTCCACCTTAATCTTTTTGATTTATTGGATATATTCTAATGTTTTGTTGAATTGGGAGATTGATTGAGGATAGATGGATCGGTTTTAAGTTATGACTGAGCTTTTTCTTAGGACATCTTCTTGTAGCTTATTTTTAATGAAGAAGCTTTGGTTTGCTGTTGGTGCTGCAGTTATGTTCCAAATCCTGTGTTGGTTATAATTGATGTCCAGCCTAAAGAACTTGGGATCCCCACTAAAGCTTACTATGCAGTGGAGGAGGTCAAGGAGGTAACATACTCTTCCTAATCTTTTTTTTTTCATTTTGTATAGTTGTGTCCTTATATTTGAACCAGCTTGATTGAAATACGTCATTGTCTATTGACTCTGTTCAGAATGCGACTCAGAAAAGCCAGAAAGTCTTCGTTCATGTTTCTACAGAAATAGCCGCTCATGAAGTCGAGGAGATCGGTATGTATACAAGGTTAATATCGTCTTTTATTATTGGATTTGAGGAAAGTCTTCTGACACGTTCGTGGCTTATTCGTGTTCTCTAATAGGCGTGGAGCATTTGCTCAGAGATGTGAAAGACACGACGATCAGTACCCTTGCGACTGAGGTATTTCTCTTTACTATATTTGAACGTTTCATTATCACCCCTTCAGTACTGAATTCATGATGAGTGTCTTGGAGGATTCATATCATTGCGAAGTTTGTATATATGAACATAATAGTTACTGCATAAGGACTGAAATAAATTTGTATTGTATTTTGCACCAGGTCACTGCGAAACTTACTGCTTTGAAGGGGCTGGATGCACGTCTCCGGGAGATCCGGAGTTACCTTGACCTTGTAGTTGATGGGAAACTCCCTCTAAATCATGAGATTCTATACCATCTGCAGGTTAGAACTTGTTTAGTGTTCTTATTCTACAATTATGATTATAAACTTCTGATTTTATTTTAGCTATGTCTGCTACTGTAGATGTTAGCTAATGATGTATTCCTCTTAAAATCTTCAGGACGTTTTCAACTTGCTTCCGAATCTCAATGTGAACGAGTTGGTCAAGGCCTTCTCAGGTGAGTTTCTTCCGTCAGTATTATTATCGTTGTACTGCTTGGATGCATTAGTCTTACTGAGTTTATTATGTGCAGTGAAAACGAATGACATGATGCTCGTTATCTATCTATCGTCTCTCATCAGAAGTGTAATTGCGCTCCACAACTTGATCAACAACAAGGTTAGATCATAACTCTTTCACTCTCATGTTCCTAGCACTGCTGATTACTTTTTTTGTGAACTTATTCTTGGGATGCTATGTTTCAGTTGCTGAACAAGGAACATGAAAAGGCAGAGGACTCAAAGCCCGTGGCCATACCCGCCACAAGCTAAATTGTCCCTTGCGATGAAGGCGGCTGCTGTGTGTGTTGTCTCTCCCAATAGAACAAGTGGATGGTTCGAACGAGTTTAGTTTGGCATCAGGTTTCTTTCCGAGTGTTGACTTTCATCTGTTGTTCTGATTCTGAATGTGTCAAAGAGGCTTTTTTCATTTTTATCTTTCAAGTTGGTTAGGGCTTAGAGTCCTTTTTTGAGTGGGGTTCATGATGATACACAGTTTCACTATTAATGTGTCGAAATCTCCACAAACATTTACAATTCAAGCTGGTTCCATTATTCAAAAGTGCCTCTAGATCGAGTTCTAGTTCATCAACAATAATACAGGTTTAGAGAAAATATCACTTAAATTATTTAAACCATTACAAAAATATAAAATATAATTTTAAAGTATAAATGAATAATTAAATAAAACTTACCAGTTAAAAGGTAAGTCCTATTTTATTTATATTTTAATAAATTGCATTACATACTTTTATCAAATTACTTATTTTATACTACTTTAACCATTTATAGAACACTGCGGCTGGTGGTGGTTTCTTCTCACTAAATCCGTATAGACCATCAGTCTCTGCCATCCATGTACATCGAGTACATCTTTTAAAATCTCTAAGCGCATCGTAAATGTCGAACACACCTTTTGTTACTTTGCCTTGATGAAATTCACAAAAGTATAGTGTACTATTAAAAAAATTAACATAAAACTGCCAACGATATGATTCACCGTTCTTAAGAGCACGCGACCCTATGTCATCATCTGCTGATTTACAATGCACATCAAGAATATATGTATTATTATTCTTAATTTCGACTTTCATTAGTGGTCCTGTAATGGGAATTTTATAACCTTCTGAACATATCAATGTTATTATCACCATTATGGTTATAGCAAACCAAAAAATATATGTGAGCTTTGTCTTCGATGAGTTTGTCATGATGATATGCTTGTAGTAAAGGTATTAATGTAATCAAGAATACATAATTTATATAGAGCAAAATTAACTTATAATAATTTAATTTAAGTACGTAAATTAGTTAAAAAGTCACTAGAGTTTTTGAGTAGTTATAAGAAAGCAAAGTTGCTCAAATAATTCCAAAGGGTATTAGATTTAGAGAAATTAATTGTCTAAGATACATTTTCCCATTGAAAATAACTTTCTCTCAAATAATTATGAATCTCAAATATGCCCTTTTATATAAAGTTTATAATCATTTTTCATTATATTATATAATCTATTTTATTAAAATAGTAACATGACATATTGATATAAGTGTGGTCTAACTATTTTAATACAATTATTAAAACTTCTTTTAATTATTTAAAAGAAATTGATCAAAAAAAATTTATTTAAAAGAAATATTATACAAAGAAAACACAAATATAACTAAAAATACAATTATAAAAATTAAATTTCTAAAAAAATGTAAAACAAAAAATATATTCACATTTTTAAGAGAGGATCTAGTATATAATTAAAATAACCACTACAAAATACCATCCAAAGTTATAAAGTATTACAATAAAAAGACATAACAGATGCTAAATTAATTTTGAATAGCTAAATTAGTTAAAAGTCACAAAATATATGTATTTACTATAAAATAATGTATATTAATTTATGTTGAAATAACCTTAAATTAAAATAAATATGATTCTCTTCTCTGTGTTTTTTTGGAGAATACAAAATCATTAAACAGGCTCTGAACAGAAGTAACAGAGTACACGAGGAGTCACTGTTTGTCTCGTGTCCCGATTTGGTTTGTTTATTAGTATATGTCCCACCAGGTGAAGTAGCGCGAGAGAAACTTTGCCTTGAGATTCTGACAAGATTCAAAGATCACTTACAACTTGCGAGGAGGATTCATCATCTTGGTGGGTGATGGAACCCGTACAGCCACAACTCGATACTCTTGTCTCTGCTAAAGCAATCCATGGCTCAAGTGGCTGTGATGACGACAGAAAAGAGCTCATCACCAACAACGGAGAGTCTCATCAGAGCTTCTCCAGCGGAGAGGAGGAGGAAGATGAGATGGTGGAGGATGAAAATAGGAGATCTAATGTGTCTGTGTGTTCAGTGGAAGTAGATCTGGAGCTTGGTTTGCCTGAGAAAGCGGTGGTCCATTTGTTGTCGGAAGATGAGAAAGATTGCAGAATCTGTCACATGAGCTTGGACTCCGTGAATCTTGAATCCGGTGTTCCTATCGAGCTTGGTTGTTCTTGCAAAATGATCTCGCTGCTGCTCATAAGCATTGTGCTGAGACTTGGTTCAAGATCAAAGGAAACATGTAAGAAAAATATTGTCTGAATATTTGGTTAATTTTGTCGGAATGTTTCTATATTTAGAAAGTTTTCTTCTCTTGAGAGAATGATGCTTTGTGAAAAATATAAATAGTGTGACTATTTCTTGGTTTGGTTGCATCAGAATCTGTGAAGTATGCGGGTCCATTGCTGGTAATGTTATTGAACCGTTGAGCCGGAGACTGAGAATAGTCGGAGTGAAGTAAACGGTACAATGACGCAAGCTATGAGAACATCTGGTCCACGGTTGGCGGAAGCTAGAAGCTTCTGGCAAGGTCACCGGTTCTTGAATTTCCTTTTAGCTTGTATGGTCTTTGCGTTTGTAATCTCATGGCTCTTCCACTTCAACGTTCCCTCCACATAGCAAAAAAGTAAGAGTCTATCATAAAAAAAGGTAAGAGAAGAAAAAAGGGTTAAAGAAGCAAAAGTACATCCCTCTTGTGCCTGTTACACTTTTAAGTTCAGTGAAGTTTAGAGAGGAGGAAAGAGCTTAAGACCTAGGAGAGCTAAGTGATGTCGATTTTGCGGTTTTCATTTCCATCTAAAAATGTTTTGCGGTTGCCAATAATGTATATAAAGCCTAGCTTAATGGAAGTGCAGTATTGTGAAGTCTCTTCTCTCATTTCATTGCATTTATGAGAAATCTGATCACTTATACATTGCATTTGCATCCCACGAGTTCAATGGTTCAATGTTAAAATCCATTTTCATGAGATCAGAAGGTGGTAAGAAACAATCCATAAACAATAAGCAAAATCAAGGAAATGAAAACTTTAACAACTAGGTATCATGAAAAAAATCTGGATTGAATAGAAGAAGCAATAATGAATCATTGAACTCCAAGTTGAAAAACTCAAATCATTGAATGTCATAATGATCAATGGATATTCTTTATGAGACATAAAGACTTTGTCCTCTCATGAACCTAAGTACAAACTAGAAATCTAGTATAACCATAAGAAAAATATCCACCTTCAGTTTCCAAATAATATTATTTGCAACAACAATATTAAAAGCATATAATCAATAAAATTTTGTTTGTTTTTTTTTAGCTATTTTTCTTTAGTTTGTTTTTTTCTTGTATAACTAAAAGGTATAATAGATATGTTAATAAATATATTTCAGCAACATTAATAAAATAAAAAAAATAAGGATAAACTAGAAAATTTAACAAAACTTATGCATTAAAAATATAAAACACACTAAAATGAAATAAAATGTTAATCAAATACAATCTGAGTGCTTAGGTCTTTTTTTTTTTTGACCTTAAAAAAA
>NW_026015740.1:0-41452 GCF_020379485.1 Brassica napus
TATTTAAAGTCTCAAATTGGAGATGATCTCATTTGATATGTTTTATATACAGTTTCAAGTATTAAAACAATGCGTTAAGAGAATAACGGGGAATAATCTCTTGTGTGTTTGTTTTTTTGTTAATTCTAAATGTTATAAAGTGGTTTTCCTTGCCTAATGCACATTAAATAATTTTTTTATATATGAAAATATAAAATAAAACAATGACTTCATTATTTATTTCCCAATCTAGGATAGTATCAATTATAAATAAAAAAAAGTGAGACAAATACACATAAATCGAACTTTGGATATCTATGTATTCTATAGTTTGCAATGTGTTAAAAACAGAGTTGAGGGAATAAGGAGAGGAAAATTCTGTTTCCAATGTTTGTTTTGTTGATTCAAAGCTACACACAATCGAATAATATTTTATTTAATCTTTCTCTCCTGTTTTACTTATATGTTGTCTCAATAAAGAAATAAAATAAAATTCTTTTTAATTATACAACTTGTCAGACAAAACGACACCGTTCTTGTGGATCTTGTCTTAAGAACGAACAGGAAGACGTATAAAGTAAAGTAGTAGAACAGAGGAGAAAGTATTCACCTTTATCACTACTATATAAGTGAATCACCGATCTTGTGGATTCACGGTGGCCGGCGGAGTCATGGCGACGGCTAACGGGGCAAAGGGTCCGTCGAGGATGGGGCCCAAGGTGTTGTTTTATTCAATATTGCTTACGCTTCAGTACGGAGCTCAGCCTCTGATCTCCAAACGCTGCATCGGGTACACAACCCATGTCTCTCTTTATCTCTGATGCGAGCTTGGCTTGAATACGTTTAGTGTACAATGGTTACTTTGCTCATGTTCATGTTGATCTTGGAGGTTACTTACTACTATGTGACATTTTTTTGTGTAATCTAGTACTTGATATTGAGTTACTATTGAAGATTCAATGTATGTGCTCAATGTGGTACTGAGGATCAAGCAGTGTTAGCAGCAAAATACCATATTAGCCCCTAGTAGAACTTGCTCACTAGTCCATTTTGGTTGTATCCTGTTATCATGGTTTTGGATCGATTGTTTTTGCAGGAAGGAGGTTATTGTAACTTCATCTGTCTTGACGTGCGAGGTTGTTAAGGTAGTGGAGCGTTGTTTTCCTCTCTTCTTTTACTTATTATAATGAATGAAAATTCAGCTGTTATGTCCTTTGTTTTTAGGTCATATGTGCGCTGATTCTCATGGCAAGAGATGGCAGCTTGAAGAAATTAGCAAAAGAATGGACTTTGATGGGATCCTTGACCGCATCAGGTCTCCCTGCAGCCATATACGCACTTCAGAACAGTTTGCTGCAGATCTCTTACAGGAGCCTTGACTCCTTGACTTTCTCTATCCTTAATCAGACCAAAATCTTCTTCACAGCCTTCTTCACATTCATCATACTAAGACAGAAGCAATCAGTTCAACAGATAGGAGCTTTGTGTTTACTGATCATGGCAGCAGTTCTTCTAAGCGTTGGCGAAGGGTCTAACAAGAGTTCAAGCGGCGGAGTCAATCCTGAACATGTGCTGTTTTATGGGATTATACCGGTTTTGTTAGCCTCTGTGCTCTCCGGTTTAGCTTCCTCTCTATGTCAGTGGGCTTCTCAGGTGAAGAAGCATTCGTCGTACTTGATGACGTTGGAGATGTCTATCGTTGGAAGCCTCTGCTTGTTGGTGAGTACGCTTAAGTCTCCTGATGGTGAAGCGATTAAAAGACATGGTTTCTTTCATGGTTGGACTGCTTTAACCATGGTAACTCCTGAACCATTCTGTTGATGTGAAAAAAAAAAAAAACTGTTAGCACTGATTGTTTTTGATGCAATGTGAGTGTTGTTGCTACAGGTTCCAGTTATAAGCAATGCTCTTGGTGGGATTCTTGTTGGCCTAGTTACATCACATGCGGGTGGTGTAAGAAAGGTAAAATCATTTAATTACACAGTCAAATATTCCTTAACAAAAGCTGAAATATAGTTCTTTTTTTTTTGAAAAGGGATTTGTGATTGTGTCGGCATTACTTGTGACGGCTCTGCTGCAGTTTGCGTTTGAAGGGAAACCGCCTTCATCGTATTGCCTCGTGGCTCTTCCTCTTGTGATCAGTAGTATCTCATTGTACCAGAAATATCCATACATGGATAAGAAGAAGAAAAAGGTCTAAGAAACCTCTTAGCATCTTCTCAGATTCACAGGGATAGCTGATAAATATCTAGATGATAGTGATTCTTGGACCATGAATTTGTATTATTACAGTGATACATTGAATGTCTTGTAAACGATCTAAATCCGACGAGTTCTGAGTTATAATTACCACCAGCTTTACCGAAACCTTTCAAATATTGTAAAGAAAAAAAAGTATTATGATTCCGTTGTTTCGTTATAGTTTTTACTTTTTAGAGAAATTAGGGTCTTTTACCAAAAATGTATATTACCTATTAAAATTGAGCATTTGTCAAAATATAATAAACTAGAAAGGATTCTGTATCATATATAACTTTTTGGTACCATAGTAAACAAATGTATAAACGTGATTGGTGTCACCTTCCATTACAATCCAAAGAAGAAGGGAGAGGATGACACATTTAGGCAATTACAAGCTGGTTTTTTAAACAAAAACCAAAAACCAGTTTTTTCTAGTTTTCTTGCCAAAAACCTTTTTTTACATTTATGCATTATTACAAATTGACTTAGTTAGTTAAGGCATTTTAGTACTATAGAAAAAACGTAAGACACTTTACCTAAACTGATGTAAAATAAATAACTCCTATACATATCAATAAAATATTTTTTATTGAAGTTAGTCATCACAAAAAAAAAATATTGTTGATACATATAAGCTATATTTCCTTTTTTTTTTACTTAGTAATACCTTGGAGTAGGACTAGTATTTTTCTTTCTTTTACTCTTAATAATATTTTCATTTTATTATCAACAAGGACTAGTATTTTTGAATGAGTCTTGTAATGATCTGAATCCGATTTCTGAGATTTAATTACCACCAGATTTACCAAAACCTTTCAAATATTGTAAATAAAAAAAAAAGAATTATGATTCCGTTGTTTCCTTATAGTTTTTATATAATCCCATCTTATCTTTTACCAAAAATGTATATTAGCTATTAAAATTGAGCATTTGTCAAAATATAATAAACTAGAAAGGATTCTGTATCATATATAACCTTTTTGGTACCATAGTAAACAAATGTGTAAACGTAATTGGTGTCACCTTCCATTGCAATCAAAAGCCTCACTTTAAATAAAGAAAAAAAGAAGAGTTTTTTTACGTCTAGAGACACTTTCTCACTTTTCAATTACTACTCTTAGTGTTTGAGACACACTTTCTCAAGTCAAAAAAACTCGCATGACCCTAAACTTTATTTTTTCTCTCATTGTCTTTATGTTTTTAATATAAAAGTTTTTTTCTTTTCATCACATGAATCTCTCTCCTCTTCTTATTCCACTTAATGTTTTCATTTACTTTTATTTCAAATTATAAAATGTATTAAATAAAAATAATTGTCATAATAAATTATACATAAAATTCTCTATCTTTTAAGAACCATTTTTTATATATATATATTAGTATATTATAATAGAACATGTAAACAAATTAAGTGTAGACGTGGCACCAAAGCTTGGATAGTATATTTATATAAGTGTGTGGACATGAACATCTTAACACGAAGGTCGTTTGGCTGATACCTTTAAGAATTTTATCTCGCCATGTCTCTGAAAGGAAAAACCACAATAACCATGGTTCCACTGTTTACTTCCAACCATCACCGTCACCCCGCACCGCGAGCCACCACCACGATCGGCATTTCCAACTCGCTAAAAATTTCATTTTTAATGCGAAGAGTTACAATGTGACCACATCCAATTCTAAACGCAACTAGCTCTCGATCTCTAAGAAGACAACTCTGACGAGCTCCAATGGAAATAACACTACAAGAAAACAGCAAGGATACTGAGGAAAAAATCGTCGGAATTTCGTCGGAATATCGTTATTCCGACGACATACCGACGAAACAAGTCCTCGGAAATAATTCCTCGGAATTTCTTCTTTCCTCGGAAATCCCTCGGAATTTTCCGACGGATTCCGAGGAAACAAATTTCCGAGGAAATTCCGAGGATCACTAGTTTGTCGGAAATCTCCTCGGAATATACCGAGGGAGAACTTCGTCGGGATATTTCCTCGGAGTTCATCGATCGATGCGTTTTTGGACATATATCCATCGATCGATCGGAATATACCGAGGGACATGTTCCTCGAAATATTCCGAGGAACATGTCCCTCGGTATATCCGAGGAACATGTCCCTCGGTATATTCCGAGGAACATGTCCCCGGTATATTCCGAGGAACCGGTCCCTCGGTATATTCCGAGGAAAGGTGTCCCTCGGTATATTCCGAGAAGATGTCCCTCGGTTATTCCGAACGTTTTTTATAAACATCGATCGATGGATTTATGTCCAAAAACGCATCGATCGATCGAGTAAAAAATATAATTAATTCCTCGGAATGTAAAAATATTAATTTTTTTAAAAAAATAAAATTTTGAAATTTAAATTCGAAAATATAAAATTAAAATTAAAATTGAAATCATATTAATTAATATTCAAAGTTTCACAAATAAAAATAAAACATTCCGAGTTTTTGGAAAAAAAAAACTACGGGTCTGGCACGTCCGGGAACACCTCGTTCGGGTACATCCTCTGCATCATCTCCATCATTTGCTGGTTCAGCCTCCTCTGTGCCTCATAGCCCGCCTGTTGAGCCGCCATCTGGGTCTCCAACAAAGATATGCGATCATCCTTGTCCTTCAACTGAGCCGTAAGTACTTCTGGATCAACAAAGGGCGGTGGTGCAGAAGAAGGAGGAACCGACCGGGTGCGACGACCCAAACCGACCAAACGTCCCTTCTTCTTTGGAACCGACTGAATAGAAAATAGCCAAATTTACAAATTTAAACCAAAAAAAAAATAATTGAACTTTAAAAAAAAAGAACTTACGGATTCAACGATTTCGTTGATTCGAAACCGGGACAAGTTGGTCGAAGCCGTCGAAGCGTCATCCTCGGTTTGAAGCTGAGACACTTCGTCTACCACCTGAGTTTGGACCAGGTCGACCACGTCCCTCACAAGACCGTCATCAATCTGGCTGCCGTCTTAACATAAATAAGAAACATATTAGAAATTAGAAGAAATGCACAATAAATTAAAATTCTGAAACTCAAATAATTGAAGAAAAAGCGGTTGAACTTACCATGCGATCTCCCAGAGTGGCAATAGATTGAGCACCCAAGTTATGCTTGTAGATGCCCTTCCCTTTACGGTCGCTCCTGCGGCGTTGGTGGAGTTGGTGGAAGAAGTTTCTTTCGTCTCTTCCTTATCCCAATGCGCACACAACTCCTTCCACACCGTGTCGTTCATCGACTTTGGGACCTTTTAATAAAAAAAAAAAAAAATAGTTTAATAAATTAAAAAATAGTTTAATAAATTAAAAAATTGTTTAATAAATTAAATCGAACCTTATTGATTTCCACTTCTTCTTCCACTCGTGGATCTGCTTCCCATAGTTGTCCATAACTTTATGGACGAAGTGGTGATAGATAAAGAGCGTCTCATCGGAATTCCAGTTGAACTCTTGCTGAAAAAAAACACAATTAGTAGAAAATTTATATAAAGATTAAAAATATAAGTAAAAAATTAGAATACTTACCGCAAACTGACGAAACCACAGAACCTGCTTGTCGGTAGGGAAGTGAGTGAAAGTCGGATGTCCCCTGTCGAGGGCCGAGTACATCATACGGTTGATCCATGCGCTGATCCCGTTCCCGGATCGGTTGAACCTAATAAAAAGAACAAACGGTTAATAATGAATCCAAATTTAAAGAAAAAAAATGTTTAATTACCATGTTTGACCCCGTCCATGTGGATACGGAGTGAGATACGGAAGATGGTCACGACCGGGCTGTTGAACCAACTCCGCAACACTCATCACTCCCGGAGGACCACAGGAGGAGCACAGGAGCGGATGCAGCAGCGGGAGCAGCGGGAGCAGGAGCGCGGTGCAGCAGAGGGAGATGTATGGTTGGAGCTGTGGGGCGAAGGGGAATCCTGAAAATGGCTGGAATCCCGAGACTGGCTCCCCGTACCACCACGACCACGACGCTGTCGAGGCCGGGTCTGATCATCATGAGACCTGTAAATTAAAAAATATATTTAATAAATACAGAAATATATAAATTAATTTTTTTTAAAAAAAAATCCCAAATAATTTAATCACAAAAAAAGATTTATATATATTAAAAATATTTAATAAATATATAAAAATAGTTCTAATAAACAAAAAATAGTTTTAATAAATAAAAATAGTTTAATAATTACAAAATAGTTTTAATAATATATATATATATTAAAAATATTTTTAAATCCCAAATAATAGTTTTTAATCACAAAAAAAGTTTTATAGATATTAAAATGTTTTGTAAAATCTAAAAAATCGAATTTATGTACAAAAAAGATTTTGTAAAATCCAAAAAATCGAATTTATATAGAAATTTTACAAAAATCGATTTTATATACAAATATCGATTTTATAAATACAAAAAAAATAAAAAAAAATTATAAAAAAATTCTAAATCAATTCAACAAAACAAATTATTCAACCAAATCACAATTCTAAACCTATTATACAACCAAATCACAATCCTAACCAATCTCCCTAACAAAAATCTATCAAAACTACACAAAAACCTAACAAATAGAACCTAAGAGAGTGGGATAGGGTCCTTACATGATTTGTGTAAGAGAAGGGGGAGATCGCCGAGATATCGTCGGATTTCAGGGGGAAATCGCCGGAGAGAAGAGAGGAGTCGCGCAGAGGAAGAAGAGAGAAATGGGGAAGAAGGGGCTCGTGGTTATAAAACCTAGGGTCCGACGGACATTATCCGTCGGAATTCCGTCGGAATTCTAATTTCAATTTTCGCGAAATATTTGCCCGGTAAAATGAAAATATTCCGAGGAAATTCCGACGGATAGTAAAATATCCGTCGGAATTTCCTCGGAATATTCCGAGGAAATAAGAACTAGTGTTTGGGGTTTCAAAACATCAATTTTTTTTGCCGTATTTCATTTCTTATACAATTGTAATGCATACCATTGAGGATTCTTTGTATAGATGAGCATAAACCATGAAATAACAAATTTCAAAACTAATTGAAAGTATTCCCTTTACCGTTCATTAAAAGGTATAAGTGTTTCTCTTATGTTGTGGGATTTCGTTCATACAATCGGAAAAGTGTTAATTATACGGTAAGGAACAAATTTTTGACTTCATAATGAACGTAAGACACTTAATAAGGGTTATATAGGTGTTATTCAAACCGCAAAACGTTGTTTTCGGTTTAAAAACCCTATTTCCTCGGAATTTCCTCGGATTATTCCGAGGGAATTCCGAGGAAACCCTCTTCTTCCTCGGAATTCCGTCGGAATATTCCGAGGAAATTCCGAGGAACTAGTGTTTGGGGTTTCAATACGTCAATTTTTTTTTATAAACGGATCGATCGATGTATATATATCCAAAAACGCATCGATCGATCACTAAGATGGACCAAAGCGTAACAATGTGATCGATCGATTGAGATATCCCATCGATCGATCGAGAATCTCAAGCGTTCCTCGGAATGTCCTCGGAAAATCTCGTGTAAGTTTTTTTAATAACGGATCGATCGATGTATATATATCCAAAAACGCATCGATCGATCACTAAGATGGACCAAAGCGTAACAATGTGATCGATCGATTAGACTATCCCATCGATCGAACGAGAATCTCAAGCGTTCCTCGGAATTTCCTCGGAAAATCGTGTAAGTTTTTTTATAAACGGATCGATCGATGGATATATTTCCGAAAACGCATCGATCGATCACTAAGATGGACCAAAGCGTAACAATGTGATCGATTGATTAGATTATCCCATCGATGGATCGAAAAATCTCGGGAGCCTTTTTTAAACGCATCGATCGATCCGTATTTGTACAAAAACGCATCGATCGATGCGTGTGCGGGAAACAAAATTATAAGGCAAAACCCGAACTTTTGGATCAAAACCTCAGAATTCTCATCCCCTCCGATTTCCCCTATAATTCGCCCCCCCCTTTTTGTCTCTCTATAATCATCCGATTTGAACAATTTGGGCTCTATTCCCCTTGATTTTTCGAGCTCTACCTGATTCCTACACTCGTTTTCACCCTAAGACAGGTATACTCCGCGAATCTCCACATTCTGAAATCGTGTTCTTGAGCAATTTTTTGGGTTTTGTGAATTTCTTATTTCCGTGTTGATTCCTTGATCAAATATGCATGAAACAGATGTTTAAACATGGAATAGAACACAATTGTCTGTGATCAACGAGTTTGGAACAGGATTTGAGATGATTTAGGGATTGAGAATTTTTTTCAATTTGGTTTTTTTTATCACAACTCGATTTCGCCTTTCATTTTCATGTTGCTTTGAGTTCTTAATTGATTATAACCATGTTGAGAGCAATGATTCTATTTTGTAGAGAATGAAGCGCACGAAAACATCAGCAAAGAAGAACACACAAGAAGAGGGTTCGTCTCAGCGAGAGAAGCAAAGGCCAAAGAAGTGGGATAAGTCTGATACCACCCACTACAACAACATGAAGAAGGTAGCCGTTCCGGCTACACAACTAGCATGTCCTGAGACGATGACAATATTGGGAATCAAATCAGACATTGAAGGGCTGTTCCAGAACATGGGTCTAGGCCAACTATGCAACCTCAACGAACCCACTTATCCGGAGTTGGTACGCCAGTTCATAGCATCCGCATACGTCAGCCATCCCGATGATAGCCATCAGAAGGTTTTCTGGCATTCGTAGTGCAGAAAGTATACTTTGAGGTATCTTTCACAGACCTCTGCGGACTATTTGGATTGAGTGCAGGGGAGAGGACATCTGGTCTTTATTGGACTTCAGAGCTGTTGAACTTCTGGGAAACGATTGGCACAGGGGTTTATAGATCTTCTCAGGCAAAGGAGTCACTTATCCGGAGCCCAGTACTGAGATATGCCACACGCCTCATTGGCTCATTGCTATACGGGACAACCACACAGCCGCATCAGTCACGCAATGGGAGTTGTGCCTCCTGTACCAAGGTGTGAGGCATTTGCTACCGGCATTTGGAAACTCTACATTCCCACCTGCTACTGCCTTCAACATGGGAGCGGTGCTGGCCGCAAACTTAGCAGGATACAAGGGGAAAGTAACCAAATCCAAGAGCAATGCATGTGGATTTGGTGCAGTGATTACTCGGATCCTTACACATGTGGGTGTAGACTGCGAGAACCATCAGGTAGCACTGGACAGATCGAACAACATTGCTTGGAACTACCTGGATGTCATTTCTCTAGTAAGTAAGGAGTTCATAGCTGGTCCCCACTCGAGGATCGATCGGGATGGTCCTTACGTCTACGTATTCCAGGACCGAGCGAAGAAAACACTCTACTGCCACCACCCCTCAGCTCGGCCTGACTGCTCTACTTTCAGAGGCTGCAGTTGAGTTCCTACCCCCCTGCTACCGCACTAGTAGACAAGCCATCCTTCTTCACGCCAAAATATCAGACCAAAGGCAAGGCCGTGGTTGATGAAGAAGGAGAATGAGGCTGCACAAGCCATTCCAGATGATTCACAACCCCATCAGCTACTCCCATCAGACTCCAGCCAGTACAAGCTGCAAGAGCTTCCACCGAACGCCACTTCGCGCCAGCAACAACATTGGAGAGATCAGAGCATAAAGACAAACAACGACATGCTACACAAGATCTGGGCTGCCATTTCACGTATCAGGCCGTGTCGTTGCCAAAAGGATGATGTAGTTCATCGGGACAACTCTCCATCCAGCTCTGGTTCGGGTTCGAGTGGTACACACAGGGTAAGAAAGAGGTCCAAGAGACCCAAGATGCAGGAACATCTGGAGCAGGAGACGAGGAGTAGGAGCTATCACCGGCCAGTATTGCCATTTGATTTCCGACCGCGCTATTTTATTTTCTTTTCTATTCTAACGTTTTATGGTCTTATTTTCTGTTAATTTTGAACTTAGTTTTTTTTTTTTTTTCTTTTAATTATGAGTTCGTATTTCTTTTACATGGTTTCTTTCGTTTTATTTGGTTGTGTTTAGTAGTTTTTTAATTCGTATTCAGCTTTGCCTTGCTAGATAAACCAAATAACTAATATCCGAGGAAAGAGGTTATATCAAGTGTTCCTCGAAATTCCTCGGTATTTCTTAAAAAAAAAAAAAAATCAATGGTAGTCTGTTTCCGAGTCATCATCACCAGATGAATCTGAATCTGGATGGTGAAACTCTCCAATCACTGGTTCATCCTCTACGTGAACGACGGCTTCCTCTCCAAAGTCGGTTAAATCGACTACAAGGCCAACTCCAGCTAAATCTTCTGCTGCTGCACTTAAGTTGCCGGATGTGCTTGGTTGTAGTGGGTCTTCCAGCTCAGAACTTCCCTGAACTCGGCCTCTCGGGTTGAGTCTTGTAACAGTAACCCATGGATCATCTCTGTTCCTTACCCGGGGTACTTGATATAACAAACCTGTAACATTTAGAAAAATTATAAATTAATACACATGATGATGAATCATTCTGAATAATTAACATTTAATTACCTGATCGGCCTGAGAAGCAAGAATGAAAGGATCATAATATTGCAGCTTTCGCCTCGAATTTACTGATGTAACACCAAATGCATCTGTTCTCACACCTCGATCTGGAGTGTTGTCGTGCCAATCACAATAGAAAACAGTACAGCGCAATCCAACCATGCCCAAATACTTGATTTCCAAAATCTCATGTATGTGTCCGTAGTATACATCATCTCCTGATGCAGAACAAACGCCAGCATCATAAGTCGTACTCGAACGTCTCCTCTTCTGAGTTGTGAATGCATATCCTCGAGTACAAAATCTCGGATATGACTTCACAACAAAGTTTGGTCCAACGACCATCTCACGTATCCAATCGTCAAATGTTTCACCTCTGGCCAAACCAGCAGACACCTATTAATAGCACATATATATATGTTATATCAATAAATGTGAATTAGTATAAATATGTGATAAAATATATTTTAATTTGTTTAAAGCACTCACATAAGTAAACATCCATCCAGTAAATTCTCTCTGCTTCATTTCTTCTAGTTCGTCCTCTGTGGCGTATCTATACTCGAACCGCTTTTCTGCCATGAAAATCCTGTATATGATGACAATAATGTAATTAATTAAGATTTAAATTTCAACTTGTTAAAATAAAAATTTGTAAGCTCATTTATTTACCTCTCATATTGAAGAACGTCTTCGCAGTTGGTGAGCAAATATGTTTGCAAATGACTGCGCTCCTGCTCAGTAAGTCGACGGTCCTTTGGTTTTCCGCTAAGTCGTCCAACGTCTGTGAAAATGTCTGGAACCGTAACATGATATGTTGCCCGTTCGCCTCTATCATCATGCCGAGCAGGTCTTCTTTGTTTTTGGTCTGAACTTCTGCTGGAAAGTAGTACTCGGCAAAGTTTGAAGTTTCTTCATTGATCATCTGTGCGACTATAGAACCTTCCACCCTACTTAAATTTTTCACCATCTTCTTCAAATGGAACATATACCGCTCATACAGATACATCCATCTATACTGCACAGACCACCAAGTTCCAATTCTCTTGCCAGGTGAATAACAAGATGCTCCATAACATCAAAAAATGAGGGAGGAAATATCTTCTCAAGGTTGCACTGAATCACGGCTATGTTAGTCTTCAAATTTTCAATACCTTCAAGAGTCACTGATCTCGTGCATAAATCGCGGAAGAAACCACTTATCCCTGCAATTGCTTCATGAACATTTCGTGGTAATAGTTCCTTGAAGGCGAACGGAAGGAGGCGCTGCATCATTACATGGCAATCGTGGCTTTTCAAGCCAGTAAACTTTCCTTCCTTTCTGTCGATACAGTTACGCAAATTTGATGCGTAACCGTCTGGAAATTCCACATCGTTTGAAATCCAATCAAAGAACGCATCTTTTCCCTCTGCATCAAGTCGGTATATGGGAAAAGGAGCCCTACCATTCTCATCAACATGAAGTTCTGAACGAGCACATATATCGACTAAATCCAGTCTTGACTTCAAATTATCCTTTGTTTTACCTTGAACATTAAGGATCGTGTTCATGAGATTGTCAAAAAAGTTCTTCTCAATATGCATGACATCTAAATTATGCCTTAGCAGATGATCCTCCCAGTATGGCAGATCCCAGAAAATACTTTTTTTGTGCCAGTTATGTAGTTCTCCAACAGCATCTACCGGAAAACGCTCATGTCCACCGACGTCTGGCGTCCTTTCTGCACCAAAATCTCTTAGTTGTATCTTCAAATCTTTCCCACAAATTTCCGGAGGTGGACTGTCAAACACCCTCTTGTTCTTCGTAAACAAATTCCTACTCCTACGATATGGATGATCAGGTGGTAGGAATCTCCTGTGACAGTCAAACCAACACGTTTTCCTTCCGTGTTTTAGTTGGAAAGCATCAGTGTTATCTTGACAATATGGACATGATAGCCTTCCATGCGTTGTCCATCCAGACAACATACCATATGCTGGAAAATCACTTATTGTCCACATTAGTACTGCCCGCATTTGAAAGTTTTCTTTACACGAAACATCGTATGTTTCAGCACCTTGAGCCCATAGTTGTTGCAACTCATATATTAGTGGCTGAAGAAACACATCAAGTGATCTCTTAGGATGCTCTGGTCCGGGAACGAGAATCGAGAGAAACAAAAACTCTCGTCGCAAGCACAAGTTTGGGGGTAGGTTGTATGGTGTAAGAATGACGGGCCATAGAGAATACTGTCTTCCACTCTTGCCAAACGGACTGAAACCATCAGTACATAATCCAAGGTAGACATTTCTTCTCTCATACGCAAAGTCGGGATACTTTGATTGGAAATGCTTCCACGTTTTGCATCTGAAGGATGTCTGATCTCACCATCTGTTGAGTGCTCCGCATGCCATCTCATTGGTTGCGCTGTGCGTTCAGACAGATACAACCTCTGCAACCTTTCCGTCAAAGGTAAATACCACATCCTTTTATATGGCACTGGAACTCTTCCACTCGTATCTTTATAACGAGGCTTTCCACAAAATTTGCATGTAACCCGCTGTTCATCCGCCCTCCAATAATCATGCAGTTGTCGCTGCATACATCTATTACCTGATACGATAAACCAAGACCAGCTACGAGTTTCTGAACCTCGTAGTATGAACCAGGAGCTACATTATCCTCGGGTAGAATACCTTTTACAAAATCAGCAATCGCATCCACACAGTCTTCAGCCAAATTATAATCTGTTTTAATGCCCATCAATCTTGTAGCAGATGATAAAGCTGAATGACCATCTCTGCAACCTTCGTACAATGGTTGCTTTCCAGCATCCAACATATCATAAAATCTCCTAGCTTCTGCATTGGGTAAATCTTCCCCTCTAAAATGATCATTTACCATCTGCTCAGTACCTACACCATAATCTACATCCGTTCTAATTGGTTCTTCTAATCTAACCGCTGGCTGAGGTTCGCTAGTACTACCATGTTCATAATCAGTTTCCCCATGATGATACCAAATTTTGTAACTTCGTGTAAACCCACTCAAATATAGATGAGTCCAAACATCCCACTCTTTAATAACCTTTCTATTTTTACAATTAGAGCAAGACATCTTAACATACCTGTTTTTGCTTCCGGTTGTCGGTGAACTAACCCCATGAATTCGGTTATACCTCGTTGGTATTCTTCCGTAAGCAATCTCGTGTTCGGATCCAAATGAGGTCGATCGATCCAAGAACGAAAATAATTTGAAGAAGACATATTTTTTATGAATCAAATTCGTGTGTAAATAGAGTAAGAGGGAGGATGAAGATATGGAGTGAATGAAGAGGAAGAGGAGTGCTTGTATTTATAGTTTAAATCCTGCCGACAGACCGAGGAAATTCCGACGGAATTCCGACGGAAAAGGCTAGTTCGTCGGAATTTCCTCGGAATTTTGTAAAATCCCCCAACGGCTCTCCAACGGCTATAATATTTCCTCGGAATTCATCGGTTTTTTTCCGAGGAACACATTTTTCCTCGGAATTTCCTCGGAATATTCCGACGGATTGATATTTCCTCGGAATTCCGTCGGTATATTCCGAGGAAATTCCGAGGAACCCAATTTTGTGTTTCCTCGGAATTTCCTCGCCTCGAAATTCCTCTCGGGATATTCCGAGGATTTCATTTTCCGTCGGAATGTCCGTCGTCAGAATACCGTTGTTTTCTTGTAGTGAAGACATCTCTGATCGAGCTGTCTTATCGGAGATCGAGAGCTAGTTGTGTTGGATTGGATGTGGTCACGAGGAATTCTCCAGCAGATCGATGTACATCGGACCAAAAGATGAGACCTTTAACGAGTTAAAACCAAAACTCGATCATGGTGATGGTGTCGGTGGTGCCGGTGACGGTGGATTAATGGTGGAAACATGTTATTGGGTTTTCTTCTTCCCAGAGAACTATAGCGAAAACAAACTCTTAAGGTATAAGCAAGACCTCTGTGTTTAAGGTGTCCAAGTTCACACTAGTGTATAACTCTAACTTCCACGCTTTGGAGTCCAGTCCACAATTATTTTGTTTTACAAGTTAACATACATATATGAAAATTGATCTAAAATAGAGAATTTTTATATATAATTTATTATATAATAATTTTATTTAATAGATTTAATTTTGAGATAAAAATAAATGAAATCATGAATACATAAGAAATAATCAAAAATAACATTCTCTTTTCTTTAAGGGGTATAGTTGTCCAAAAATCCAGTGGACCCCACAAAAAAAGTGTGTTACATGTGAAAAATGTCTATGAGTGTAACACTACAAGAAAACACACCGAATTCCGACGGAGGTTCCGACGGACACCAAGGTCGTCGGAAATTTGTGACGGAATACTGACAATTTCCGACCAAATCCAAAAATTAAGTCGTCGGAATTCCGTCGGCCATTTCCGACGGAATTCCGACGAAATATGGTTCGTCGGAATTTTCCGACGATTTTTCGACGACATTCCGATAAAAAATGTAACCGTTGTAGTCGTCGGAAGTTCGTCGGTATATTCCGACGAATTTCCGACGACATTCCGATTAACAGCAAAGTCGTCGGAATTCCCCGTCGGTATTCCGACGGAATTCCGACGAACCATGTGACCGTTGCCGACAAATATATATGACCGTTGTATAGCCGTTTGGATTGGACAATTCCGACGGAATTCCGACGGACTGCTTTACATCCGTCGGAATTTCGTCGGAAAGTCGTCGGAGGTCCGTAAGCAATTTCCTATAAATACAACCCCTCCTCATTCAACTCATTCACACTTCATTCTCTCTTCATTCTCTTTAGTCATAACAATTCCGTGAAAATCATGTCTTCAGAAGTTTATTATCGTTCGTGGATGGATAAACCTCATTTGGATCCGAACACCAATTTGCTTACGGAAGAATACGTTCAAGGGATTGGAGAATTCATGAGGCTTGTTCAACAGCAACCGGATGCAAAAAGTGGTATGTTAAGATGTCCCTGCTCTTCTTGCAATAATAATAAGGTTATAAAAGAATTTGATGTTTGGACTCATTTGTATATGAAAGGGTTTTCACGTAATTATAAAGTTTGGTACCTTCATGGGGAAACTGGTTATGAATATGGTAGTACTAGCGAACCTCAGCCTGTTAGTGAACCTCAGCCTGATATTAGGTTAGAAGAATCTAGAACGGATATAGATTATGGTGTAGGTACTGAGCAGATGGTACATGATCATTATAGAGGGGAAGAACCAAACCCCGAGTCTAGGAGATTTTTTGACATGTTGGATGCAGGAAAACAACCTTTGTATCAAAATTGTAGAGATGGTCATTCAGTCTTATCATCTGCAACTAGATTAATGGGTATTAAGACAGACTATAATTTGGCTGAAGAATGTATGGATGCGATTACTGATTTTGTCAAAGGTATTCTACCTGAGGATAACCTTGCACCGGGTTCATACTACGAGGTTCAGAAACTTGTTGCAGGTCTTCAACTACCGTATGAAGTGATAGATGTATGTATTGACAACTGCATGATCTACTGGAGAGCGGATGAGACACGGAATGTATGCAAATTTTGTGGGAAACCTCGTTATCAGGAGACGAGGGGAAGAGTTCCGATCCCATTCAAAAGAATGTGGTATTTGCCTTTGACGGAAAGATTGAAGAGGTTGTATCAGTGTGAGCGCACAGCAAAAGCAATGAGATGGCATGCAGAGCATTCCACAAATGGTGAGATTAGACATCCTTCAGATGCAAAGGCTTGGAAACATTTCCAGTCAACATATCCAGAATTTGCGGAAGAGAGAAGAAATGTTTATCTTGGATTATCTACTGATGGTTTCAGCCCATTTGGAAAGCATGGAAGGCAGTATTCTCTATGGCCAGTTATTGTGACACCGTACAACTTACGGCCGAGCTTGTGCATGCGACGAGAGTTTTTGTTTCTCTCAATTCTAGTCCCCGGGCCAGATCATCCTAAAAGATCACTAGATGTGTTTCTTCAACCACTAATATATGAGTTGCAACAACTATGGGCGCATGGTTTTGAGACATACGATGTTTCGCGCAAAGAAAACTTTCAGATGCGGGCAGTACTTATGTGGACAATAAGTGACTTTCCAGCATATGGTATGTTATCTGGATGGACAACACATGGGAAGCTATCATGTCCATATTGTCAAGATGACACAGATGCTTTCCAACTAAAGAACGGAAGGAAAACGTGTTGGTTTGACTGTCACAGACGATTTCTACTACCACCTGATCATCCATACCGCAGGAGTAAGACTTCGTTTACGAAGAACAAGCAGGTGTTTGATGGTCCACCTGAGGAAGTTAGTGGGAAAGATTTGTTGAAGCAGTTTAGGTATTTTGATGCAGAAAGGACGCCAGATGTAGGTGGACATGAAAACATTCGAGTCAATGCGGTTGGAGAGCTACATAACTGGCACAAAAAGAGTATTTTCTGGGATCTACCATATTGGGAGAGTCATCTATTGCGGCATAATTTAGATGTCATGCATATTGAGAAGAACTTCTTCGATAATCTGATGAACACAGTCCTTAACATCCAAGGTAAAACGAAGGATAATTTGAAGTCAAGGTTGGATTTAGTCGATATTTGTGATCGTTCTGAACTTCACGTTGATGAGAACGGTACGGCCCCTTTTCCCATTTATCGGCTAGATGGTGCTAGAAAAGAAGAGTTCTTTGATTGGATTACAGAGAAAGTGAAATTTCCTGACGGATATGCATCAAATTTGGGGAACTGCGTTGATAGAAGCGAAGGAAAGTTTACTGGCTTGAAGAGTCATGATTGTCATGTAATTATGCAGCGCCTCCTTCCGTTTGCCTTTTCAGCATTATTGCCACGTAATGTTCATGAAGCAATTGCAGGGATTAGTGTTTTTTTCCGTGACTTATGCAGCAGAGTATTGACTGAAGAGGGTATTAATAATTTGAAGACAAACGCACCAGTCAGCATGTGCAACCTTGAGAAGATATTTCCTCCATCATTCTTTGATGTAATGGAACATCTTGCTATTCATCTCGCAAGAGAATTGGAACTTGGTGGTCCTGTGCAGTACAGATGGATGTATATTTTTGAGCGTTATATGCATCATCTGAAGAAGATGGTCAAAAATCAAAGCAGGGTGGAAGGATCTATAGTGGCACAGGTGATCAATGAAGAAACTGCAATCTTTGCTGAAAATTATTTTCCACCAGAAGTGCAAACAAAACACCGAAGACCTGCTCGGCATGATGATAGAGGGGAGAGAGCAACATATCATGTTACTGTCCCAAGCATGTTCAAGGAAAGGACGACTTAGTGGAAAATTCACGAAGCGGAGACTTACGGACACTGAGAACGCTCATTTGCAAACATATTTGCTCACCAACTGTGAAGATGTTCTACAATATGAGAGGTAAAAATATTTATTCATTTATTGTTAGATTAATATTCAATAAATTTATTTCATATTGATAATATTTTTGTATATAGTGTATATGGCGGAGTTGCGTATGACTCACAGGCATGCAACAGAAGATGAGCTTCGACAACTTAGAGATAACGGATTTGCTGCGTGGCTTCGTAGTTATGTGAGTCATATATCCTATTACCCTATGCAAATGATTAGTTTAAATTTAATATATATAAACTAATTAATTTTGCAATCATATATGTTTTTTTTTATAGGTGAATGATGGTTTGGCCAGAGGTCTTGTGTTCGATGTTTGGTACGCGAATTTGTGCAGGGACCAAACTATGTGGTCAAATCATATCCTAAATTTTGTACGCGAGGATATGCATTCACAAGGAAAGGTCATTCTAAGACAACATATGATGCTGGTGTTTCATCTTCTTCTGGTGACGATGTCTACTACGGCAACATAAAAGAAATATTGGAAATCCAATTTCCTGGAATGGTTGGATTGCGTTGTGTAGTATTCTATTGTGATTGGTATGACACCACCCCAGATAGAGGAGTGAAGATTGATGCGTTTGGTGTTACATCAGTTCATTCGCGGCGGAAACTTCAATATTATGATCCCTTCATTCTTGGTTCGCAAGCTGATCAGGTATGTCAATATATTCATAATTTTTTACCAATATAATTAATTAATGTTATATATTGAACTAATACTTTGTATAATTGATATGTATAGGTGTGCTACATCAGTTACCCTCGGGTGACGTACAGAGACGATCCATGGGTTACTGTAACGCAAATCAACCCAAGAGGACGAGTGGATGGAACTTCTGATGATGATGAACCATTGCAACCAGAGTCTACCAGCAACGCCCAGCAGTTGAAGATTTGGAAAATGTTCAACTCGTTGAGAATTTGACTGTGTTTGGACATGATGCTGTCGTACATTCAGAGCCGGAAGCCGAGGTTGGGGAGTTTGATGAAGATTCAGAAGATTCTGATTAGTTTTTTTTTTTTTTTTTTTTTTTATGGTCCGTCGGAAATCCCTCGCAATATACCGACGACATAGCGACCACAACGGGTTTCATTGAAAATTGGAAAGGTCGTCGGTATTTCGTCGGAAAATACCGACGACATTTTTTTCTATAAAGTTTCAATCATAAAAATCTATAAATTTAGATGCCAAAACTATGAAAAAATAAAAACATAATAATAAGTGTTTAGTATAGTATTAGATCGCAACCGTTCAAATATAACAACTCATTAAAATATTTATGTATGCATATCATTGTTTTCATAACATCTCATCTTAACATTATGTACTTATACAATCATATTTATATAAGCTTACACTACAAAAAATATTGTTGTGTAAAATCGTGTTATAAAACATTTTTATTGTTAAATCTTTATGCAAATACTATATATATTATCAAAGGTTTGGATTTTGCATTTAGAAACTTGAAAAGAACACCCTAAACACTAAGTCGTCGGAATTCCGTCGGAAAATATACCGACGGAATGTGTCCGTCGGAAAATACTGACGGACACGTTCCGTCGGAATTTCAATTAGCCCGGGAGAACCAAACCGCTTGAAAATTTTCGCGAATCGGCATTTGGTATATTTTAAATATACCGACGGAATACCGACGAACCCGTGTCCGTCGGAATCCACGGAAATAAAAATCCTTCTCCTTTCTTCTTCGTTATCTCCGCGGCCTCTCTCTCTCTCAAACTCTCCGGCGATTTCGCGCGATTTCGGCGACTCTCCGGCGATTCCGGCCTCTCTTCACCGGCGAATCCTCTCCTCACCCTCCTATCTCTTCCCCAAACCCAAATCATGTAAGAATCATCCCAAACCTTTTTTTTCAATTGTTTAGGGTTTTGGAAGTTGATCTCGGATTTTAGGTTGTTTGATTGAACATTTTAGGATTGAATGGATAGTTTAGGATATATAAGTTAGGATTGTTGTTTTAGTTTTTTTTGGAACATTTTTGATTTTTTAAAACGTTTTTTTTTATTTTTAAAAACGTTTTTTGATTTTTAAAAACGTTTTTTGATTTTTAAAAACGTTTTTTTGATTTTTAAAACGTTTTTTTTGAAAAAAATATAATATTTAATTAGCACCATTTTTCTTCATTTATAAAAATTTTAACAACATTTTTCTATATTTATAAATTTTTTATAATTTTGTATACATATATATATGTAAATCATGTATAGTAAAAATTTTAAAATTTTAAAATTTTTTATATTTTTTTTAAGTTTCCACTAATAAATATTTAACAACATTTTTTTTTTAAAATATAATATTTAACAACATTTTTCTTCATTTATAAATTTTTAACAACATTTTTCTATATTTATAAATTTTTTATAATTTTTATACATATATATATATATATATATATATAAAGGTTAATAGTTTTTTTAAAACGTTTAAAAACCTTTTGTAAATATATAAATGAAAATATGTTTGATGGGTAATTTTTTTTTTTAGGGCCGAGGATGAAGCCCGCCCCAGCCCGTCTTCGACGTAGTTCGGTGAGCGGTTCCCGTGCATCGGTATCGTCTCATGACTCGGTTCCCGCATATATTCCCGCTCCAGCTCCCTCTGCCCCTCACGCTGCCCCTCACGCTGCTGCTCAACAGGATCCGGGGGTCATGCCGGTTCATCTATTGGTTCAACAACCAGGTCGAGAGCATCTCCCGTTTCTCCAACTCCACCCACGACGAGGCCATAGCACTTGGTTAGTATTTTTTTTTTTTTGTACCGTTATATTTTTCGCTTTAATTAACTTGCTAACTTGTATTTTTTTTTAAAGGTTCACCAAGTCGAAAAATGGCATTAGCCGGAGCATCAACCAGATGATGTACTCCATGCTCCGTTTTGGATATCCAAAGTGGAGTGTGATCCCTTCCGACGAACGAGAGTTGTGGTTTCGTCAGTTTGCGGTATAGTACCCTTCATTTTTTTTTAAGTTTTACATTTTTTTACATATATTTACTTATTAAATTGTGTTTGTTTTGTAGCAAGAGTTCAACTGGCACTCCGATCTTACGGAAACAGTCCGTAAGAAATTCAACGAAAAGGCCATGGACTCTTACACAAAGCAGATAAACGCGTGGAAGACAGTTTGGCAAAGAACAAGAAGCCACGGTTCATCAACGGGGGGGTGTGGGAGCAGTTGATAGCTCATTGGGAGAGGGAAGACACTGCAGAGACGTCTTCTAGGAACTCCAGGAACCGGAAGAGCGATCGTGGCGGGAAAGGTATGTATGTGCACAACCTCGGCGCTTGCTCCATGTCTACTAAGGAGGATGAACTTGTAAGTTTTTTATTATTATTTATCTTTATATTTTTTAAATAAATATTTTATATATTTTTTGGCTAATAATGGCGGTTTTTTTAGATCGAAGCAAATGACGGTAATCCCGTTGATCGTCTCCAACTCATTAAGGTGGCTCACACTAACAAGACGACGGGTCAAATTCAGGACCCCGTGATCAGAGGTGTAGTTGATTTGGTGGAAGCTGAGATAGTTTCTCAATCTCAGCCTCTCTCTGATGACGGCGACTCCACGGGAGCTTCAACCAACCTGTCTCTATTGCAAATAAATGAGATGGTTGAAAAGGTAATTTTTTTTATTAATATATTTTTTTATAATGTCGATTACTTACTTGTCCATATTTACTTACTTTAATATTTTTGTAGGCGGTTCCTAAAAGGAAAGGAGGCCGTTTAGTTGGGTTGGCCCGTCGTGCTTCTTCGTATCCGGCATCTTCTTCGCAAGCTCCGTATGCCGATCCCATGATTCTCGAGGAGCTACATGACAAAGATGAACGGATTGGGGCATTGGAGGAGCAGAACACACACTATCCTTTCGGAGAATGCCACTATCCGTTCGGAGAATGCCACTATCCTTGCTGAGTTGGCATCCCAGAAGAAGTTCAACACCGAGATTATGCAGAAGCTAGATCGTTTGATGTCTTCGAGTTCTTCTTAGTTTATTTCGGCTTTATAAAACTTTCGGAATGTTTTTTTTTTCTATTTCGGTTTGTATGAATTTTAAACTTTATGAATGTTTTTTTCCTATTTCGGTTTTTATGAATTTAAATTTTATAATATTATTAGTTTTAAATTTCCAATTTTTTAAATTTATTAATATCAAAAAATATATAAAAATGCAAAATTAATTTGTAAAAAAAAAGGGTATATACCGACGGACAACGGTCGTCGGAATATACCGACGGACATATATCCGTCGGAATTTACCGACAAACTCATTTCCGTCGGAATATACCGACGAACGTGGTTCGTCGGTATATTCCGACGACCGATGTCCGTCGGTAAATTCCGACGCCTACAGTTCGTCGGAATAAACCGAGGAACCACGTTCGTCGGAATTGTAGTTTTCCGATGAACTCTGGTCTCGTGTAGCCGCATCGTAATATCGTCGGAAGTTCGTCAGAATGACGTTTCTTGGTATTCGTCAGAAAGTCGTCAGAAATCGTCGGAATTTCGTCGAAAGTCGTCGGAATTTCGTCAAAATTCCGACGAATTTTTTTTTTCCGACGAAACGATACCGACGGACGGGTTCGTCGGAAATTCGTCGGAATAGACCGATTCCGACGAATTACCGACGATTTCGGCCATCAGAATCCCCCTGTTTTCTTGTAGTGTAAGAAAAACTCAAAATGGTCATAAAAAGTATCAACTCAAAAAAGAAAAGGGGAGGGATGACACATTTAGACAATTACAAGCTGGTGTTCCTGCAGATCAGGTCGTTGATAAAAACCAGTTCATTACATGTTTCATGTACGGTAACTTTGACACCAATTATCAGTTCGATTCTCCCAACTCTTTACATCTCCATGGTTCCATTGGAACACATGTTCCAAAAATGAATCATACCAACACGGGTTATCGATCGATACACCGTTCAGTCCGTCGATCGATACAACTAATGAGTTGTCAATCGATGAACCTTCAGGGAGCGTTACGCACGGGTTTGACGTGTTCTAGGTTTACTAAATCAGCTTCCGCTTGTTTCTAGCAAATCCTAGCACAATCAAACTAATTCAGACATAGAACCAAGCTTCCGCTTGCGCCCTAATATCTATAGGCAAGATCCTAATTAGCTACTCTAGAACATAGGCATTAAGAACCGTTTAATTGATAGATATCCTAATACTTAGCAATTATATATTTTGCGTTAATCTCTCGTGAATATATGAACCCTAAATCTAATAAAGAGAACTAGTCAGACTATGTGGCGCCTAACAAAGCCAAGGCGATTCATAAGTTGGCCGAGTATTTGAGTTTCTTCGTGACCATTACAAAAAGAAACTATAAAATCATGTACTAGTTGATCACTTGATTGTCATCATATATCGTTCTGATAAATAATTTTCTTCAATCTGGAGTGCTGGAATGACTACTATTGTATGATCACGATTTAAATGAACTCAGTTTGTCTATTATTTCACAAATTATGCAAGTTAAGTTTTGTTATTCTTGAACAATTTTGTTATTATGTCTCTATCCAATACTTTTATGCGCTTATTGTATTTATTTGTATGTTTTACATTAGCCCTATATGTGTTGCTTATTACTTCTAAAAATATAAACCAAATACTTTGGACTAGTGTCAATAAACTATGATTCATTTTGCAGGTACACTACAAGAAAACACGCCGAATTCCGACGGAGGTTCCGACGGACACCAATGTCGTCGGACATTTGTGACGGATTTGTGACGGATTACCGACCAAATCCAAAAAAATGAAGTCGTCGGAATTCCGTCGGCCATTTCCGACGGAATTCCGACGAAACAAGGGTCGTCAGAATATTCCGACGACTTTTCGACGACATTCCGATAAAAATATAACCGTTGTAGTCGTCAGAAGTTCGTCGGTATATTCCGACGAATTTCCGACGACATTCCGATTAACAGTAAAGTCGTCGGAATTTCGTCGGTATTTTCCGACGGAATTCCGACGAACCATGTGAGATTGGACAATACCGACGGAATTCCGACGGACTGCTTTACATCCGTCGGAATTTTGTCGGAAAGTCGTCGGAGGTCCGTAAGCAATTTCCTAAATACAACCCCTCCTCATTCAACTAATTCACACTTTATTCTCTCTTCATTCTCTTTAGTCATAACAATTCCGTGAAAATCATGTTTTCAGAAGTTTATTATCGTTCATGGATGGATAACCTCATTTGGATCCGAACACCAATTTGCTTACGGAAGAATACGTTCAAGGGATTGGAGAATTCATGAGGCTTGTTCAACAGCAACCGGATGCAAAAAGTGGTATGTTAAGATGTCCATGCTCTTCTTGCAATAATAATAAGGTTATAAAAGAATTTGATGTTTGGACGCATTTGTATATGAAAGGGTTTTCACGTATTTCACATATGATGCTGGTGTTTCATCTTCTTTTGGTGAAGATGTATACTACGGCAACATAAAAGAAATATTGGAAATCCAATTTCCTGGAATGGTTGGATTGCGTTGTGTAGTATCCTATTGTGATTGGTATGACACCACCCCAGATAGAGGAGTGAAGATTGATGCGTTTGGTGTTACATCAGTTCATTCGCGGCGGAAACTTCAATATTATGATCCATTCATTCTTGGTTCGCAAGCTGATAAGGTATGTCAATCTATTCATAATTTTTTACCAATATAATTAATTAATGTTATATATTTTACTAATACTTGTATAATTGATATGTATAGGTGTGCTATATCAGTTACGCTCGGGTGACGTACAAAGACGATCCATGGGTTACTGTAACGCAAATCAACCCAAGAGGACGAGTGGATGGAACTTCTGATGATGATGAACCATTGCAACCAGAGTCTACCAGCAACGCCCAAGCAGTTGAAGATTTGGAAAATGTTCAACTCGTTGAGAATTTGACTGTGTTTGGACATGATGTTGTCGTACATTCAGAGCCAGAAGCCGAGGTTGGGGAGTTTGATGAAGATTCAGAAGATTCTGATTAGTTTTTTTTTTTTTTTTTTTTTTTTTAATTGGTCCGTCGGAAATCCCTCGCAATATACCGACGACATAGCGACGACATTGGGTTTCATTGAAATTTGGAAAGGTCGTCGGTATTTCGTCGGAATATACCGACGAAATTCCGACGAACTGGACATGTTCGTCGGAATGTCGTCGGTATATTCCGACGAATTACCGATGACATTTGTTTTTATAAAATTTCAATCATAAAAATCTATAAATTTAGATGCCAAAACTATGAAAATAACACATAATAAGTGTTTAGTATAGTATTAGATCGCAACCGTTCAAATATAATAATTCATTAAAATATTTATGTATGCATATCATTGTTTTCATAACATCTCATCTTAACATTATATACTTATACAATCATATTTATATAAGCTTACACTACAAAAAATGTTGTTGTGTAAAATCGTGTTATAAAACATTTTTATTGTTAAATATTTATGCAAATACTATATATATTATCAAAGATTTGGATTTTGCATTTAGAAACTTGAAATCAACACCCTAAACACTAAGTCGTCGGAATTCCGTCGGAATATAACAGACGGAATGTGTCCGTCGGAATATACTGACGGACACATTCCCTCGCAATATACCGACGACATAGCGACGACATTGGGTTTCATTGAAATTTGGAAAGGTCGTCGGTATTTCGTCGGAATATACCGACGACATTCCGACGAACTGGACATGTTCGTCGGAATGTCGTCGGTATATTCCGACGAATTACCGACGACATGTGTTTTTATAAAATTTCAATCATAAAAATCTATAAATTTAGATACCAAAACTATGAAAATAACACATAATAAGTGTTTAGTATAGTATTAGATCGCAACCGTTCAAATATATAATTCATTAAAATATTTATGTATGCATATCATTGTTTTCATAACATCTCATCTTAACATTATATACTTATACAATCATATTTATATAAGCTTACACTACAAAAAATGTTGTTGTGTAAATCGTGTTATAAACATTTTTATTGTTAAATATTTATGCAAATACTATATATATTATCAAAGATTTGGATTTTGCATTTAGAAACTTGAAATCAACACCCTAAACACTAAGTCGTCGGAATTCCGTCGGAATATACCGACGGAATGTGTCCGTCGGAATATACTGACGGACACATTCCGTCGGAATTTCAATTTGCCCGGGAGAACCAAACCGCTTGAAAATTTTCGCGAATCGGCATTTGGTATATTTTAATTATACCGACGGAATACCGACGAACCCGTGTCCGTCGGAATCCTCGGATATAAAAAAAACCTTACCTTATTCTTCCTTCTTCCTTATCTCCGCGGCCTCTCTCTCACAAAACGGAAAACCCGGCGATTTCTCCCCCTCTCCGGCGATTCCGGCCTTTCTCACCTCTCTTCACCGGTGAATCCTCTCCTCACCCTCATATCTCTTCCCCAAGCCCCAAATCATGTAAGAATCATCCCAAACCTTCTTTTATATCAATTGTTTAGGGTTTTTGAAGTTAGATCTCGGATTTTAGGTTGTTGATTGAAAATTTTAGGATGAATGGATAGTTTAGGATATATAAGTTAGGATTGTTGTTTTAGTTTTTTTTGGAACATTTTTTGATTTTTAAAAACGTTTTTTGTTTTTTAAAAACGTTTTTTGATTTTTAAAATGTTTTTTTTTATTTTTAAAAACGTTTTTCAAGTTTCAGTAATGAAATATATATAATAAAACGTTTTTAAAATTTTTAAAAATATTTAACATCATTTTTCTATATTTATAAAGTTTTATAATTTTGTATACATATATATATATTATATAAATCATGTATAATAAAAATTTTAAAATTTTTATATTTTTTTATAAGTTTCCACTAATAAACTATGTATAATAAAACATTTTTTTTTAATAAAATATAAAATTCAACAACATTTTTCTTCATTTATAAATTTTTAACAACATTTTTCTATATTTATAAATTTTTATAATTTTGTGTACACATATATATATATATATATATATATATATAAATCATGTATAATAAAAAAATTTAATTTTTTTTTTATTTTTTATAAGTGTCTAGTAATAAACTATGTATAATAAAAGGTTTAATAGTTTTTTTTTAAAACGTTTATAAAACCTTTTGTAAATATATAAATGAAAACATTAAAAATAGAAATGATTTGAAAATATGTTTGATGTATTAATTTTTTTTTTTAGGGCCGAGGATGAAGCCCGCCCCGCAGCCCGTCTTCGACGTAGTTCGGTGAGCAGTTCCCGTGCATCGGGATCGTCTCATGACTCGGTTCCCGCATATATTCCCGCTCCAGCTCCCGCTGCCCCTCACGCTGCCCCTCACGCTGCTGCTCAACAGGATCCGGGGGTCATGCCGTTCATCTATTGGTTCAACAGCCAGGTTGAGAGCATCTCCCGTTTCTCCAACCCAACCCACGACGAGGGCATAGCACTTGGTTAGTATTTTTTTTATTTGTACCGTTATATTTTTTCCTTTAATTAACTTGCTAACTTGTATTTTTTTTAAAGTTACATCTCCCGTTTCTCCAACCCAACCCAACGAGGCCAACCCACAACGAGAGCATCTCCCATTTCTCCAACTCAATCTCAGCCTCTCTCTGATGACGGCGACTCTACGGGAGCTTCAACCAACCTGTCTCTATTGCAAATAAATGAGATGGTTGAAAAGGTAATTTTTTTATTAATATATTTTTTTTTATAATGTCGATTACTTACTTGTCCCTATTTACTTACTTTAAATATTTTTGTAGGCGGTTCCTAAAAGGAAAGGAGGCCGTTTAGTTGGGTTGGCCGTCGTGCTTCTTCGTATCCGGCATCTTCTTCGCAAGCTCCGTATGCCGATCCCATGATTCTCGAGGAGTTACATGACAAAGATGAACGGATTGGGGCATTGGAGGAGCAGAACACCACTATCCTTTCGGAGAATGCCACTATCCGTTCGGAGAATGCCACTATCCTTGCTGAGTTGGCATCCCAGAAGAAGTTCAACACCGAGATTATGGAGAAGCTAGATCGTTTGATGTCTTCGAGTTCATCTTAGTTTATTTCGGCTTTTTAAAACTTTCGGAATGTTTTTTTTTTTCTATTTCGGTTTGTATGAATTTTAAACTTTCTGAATGTTTTTTTCCTATTTCGGTTTGTTTGAATTTAAATTATATAATATTATTAGTTTTAAATTTCTGATTTTTTTAATTTATTAATATCAAAAAATATATAAAAATGCAAAATTAATTCGTTTTTAAAATTGGTATATACCGACGGACAGGGTCGTCGGAATATAACGACGGACATATATCCGTCGGAATATACCGACGAACCACATTTCGTCGGAATATACCGACGAACCTCGTTCGTCGGTATATTCCGACGACCATTGTCCGTCGGTATATTCCGACGCCCAATGTTCGTCGGAATACACCGAGGAACATGCTACGTCGGAATTGTCCGAGGAACGTTCTCCGTCGGTACGTAGTTTTTCCGATGAACTCTGGTCTCGTGTGTCCGCATCGTAATATCGTCGGAAGTTCGTCAGAATGACGTTTCTCGGTATTCGTCAGAAAGTCGTCGGAAGTTCTGACGAAATTCCGACGAATTTTTTTTTTCCGACGAAACGATACCGACGGACGGGTTCGTCGGAAATTCGTCGGAATCGGTCTATTCCGACGAATTTCCGACGTTTTCGGCCATCAGAATCCCCCTGTTTTCTTGTAGTGGTAGAGACATGTCGTATTTAAAGAATAAACCTAATTATACTTTAAGTAGTAGTTTGAGACCTATTCCGACGAAGAGTGGAAGATGATGTGGGCTAAATTTCTCTAATTAGGTCAGAATTGTTTTTGGAAAATTCGCCACTGATGAATTTGCAGCAAATCACTTTTCCAATTTTTTTTAATTTTCTTTGTATAAAGGAAAATAATTTGATTTAATAGAATAAAAAAGAAAATACGAGAGAGACACCACACTCAGAGAGAAGAGCCTGTGGAGCGAAGGGTCAATAACGGCTTTTGTAGACTCGCAGTTCCAAGAGATCGTAAAAACTTATGCTGTGTCGTAGTAGGTACGTAGAGTCAAATGTAAATAGCAGTCAACATACAATAAACTAAACAACCTTTTATAGTACTTGAACTTATAAATAGTGATTTATGATTTATATAATCTGGATACACATGAGTTTGTAGAAGACGACGAGGTCATGACTCATGGGCACCACGTTCCTCTCTCGTTATTAATACATTTCTTTGATAGCTCCAAAGTGATTGGAAGTACATGAAAGTAGACTGATGCAAGTTAAAGTGTTGAGCAATATTGTGGATATTATAAGATTTTATGGACAAAATTTCGAGTGTACGTGATTTTTTTTGTCTATTCTTCTAATGAAACTCTTACAATGCTATACTTTACAACCCTTGTACATTATGTTAGGATTTTAGACACACATCAGTAAATAATGGTCTAAGCATTAAACTTGACCTAGTTTCGTTTGAATGGGAAATACATGAGTTGACAAATGAAAATGAATGGAAATACATGAGCCGGGTGATCTTACTGTTGGTCTAGCTACTAGAGAATAGTATATAAGAATATGTATCAACATAACCACAACACTTTGTCGTCTCTCTTGTTTCTTTTTTTTTCTTTTACACTTTGTCCTCTTGTGATTTTGCTTATTAGTTTCATAATCTTTTCTTTTGTGTCAATAATGCCCTCCAAATGATTAAACACTAAAATGCATATGATTCATTCACCACCCAGCACAATCGAATCATCAAGAAACACACGATAACTACCAATGAACACAAAATAACTCCTACTTTTTTCATTTTTCTAAACTAAAACATCTCATGAGAATACACACCACAAATTATACCAATAATTTCATCAAATCCACGTGCACCCCATCCGCCCATCGTCTCCTGACGTAAGATTTGTATAGTCCTTTTTTATCTCGATCAAATCCCAAATTCAGCTTTGTTCCTTTTCTTTATAGTACTTATTGAGTGAAAAGAATAGAGTAGTACAACCTAACGAATATTTTTAAAACGCAAGAAAGTAATATTTAAAAACACGAGTCTGAGTCAGTGACAAGTGTTTGCGGAGAAACGGAAACGCTCTCTTTTCCCCCAATGCCAATACCTTTGGAATCACTTCCCAAACGCTCTCCTTGCTTGTAGTGTGTTGTCCTACGTTTTTTTGTTTAGTTACTTGTAAGTACAACATAAATTGTTTAATAGTTTGAGTGAACTACCTACTATATTATACAATTTCTAGTTGTTGTTTCTATCTTACCACGTATTCTTGATCCACGTAAATATTTGAAGGTTTGAAAGTTATATCAAGAATACCATAAGCGGCTAAAGACCAAACTTTTTTGAGTTTCTTCTCTTTCCCATAAATTGATATACAGAAAGGTTTTAAATAAAAATAATGGAAAAGAAAGGACAAAGGAATAAAAAAGAAAACAAGTTGACACACACTTGCCTCTATAAATCCAATCTAGGCCTCTCTCTCATCTTCTTATAACTTGTTTCTTCTCCTCTATCAAATCAGATCAAAACTTGTGTTTCTTGCTCCCAAAATATTGGATAAATATTCTCATAAGTTTTGAAATTGTGTTTCTTTGTTAGCAAATAAATATGAGTTGCAATGGATGTAGAGTTCTTCGAATAGGTTGCAGCGAAACATGCATCCTTCGTCCTTGCCTTCAATGGATCGAATCCGCCGAGTCACAAGGCCACGCTACCGTCTCTCGTGGCTAAATTCTTTGGCCGTGCCAGTCTAATGTCACTCATCTCCGCCGCACCCGAACCAAACCGCCCTGGTATATTTCAGAATATAACACGCAACATCATTAATACAAAGACTATTAGCGTTACAAGATTCGATTCCTTTTGTAATAACTTGAGATTTACTTGTTCGGTTTGTTTGTTCAGCTTTGTTTCAGTCTTTGTTGTTTGAAGCGTGTGGGAGGACGGTGAACCCGGTTAACGGAGCGGTTGGTATGTTATGGACCGTGAACTGGCACGTGTGCCAAGCGGCTGTTGAAACTGTTCTTCGCGGCGGAACTTTACGACCTATCTCAGATCTACCCGAATCTCCTTCGTTGAACTCCTCAGATGAGTCTACCGAGATCTGGCGGATGCAACGTCGCGACGGTTTTTCGACCTCAGGATCCAAGCTCAGTACGACGGGGATGAAAGAATCTCTGGTCAACCGTACACGATCGAAAACCGAGTGGTCTGAACAGGATATGGAGCTACAGTTGAACCCTGGGTTAGCTCTAACGGGTCCGGTTGTCCCGGTTCCTTTTCTTCCACCCACCGCAGTTTAGCAAGGCTGTTAACAGTGATCATCCGGGAAGTCCATCGGAGGAGTCTGTGACGGCGACGTCGTGTTATGAAAATGGAATCAGCGGCGATGGATACAGAAACAAAAGAGAGAGAAAGTTATTAATCTTTTTGTAAAACCGACGACGCAAACTCTCAGCATTCAGTTTTTTTCGACGGTCCTTTTTAGGGTTTTTTTTTGTGGTGAAGCCGCTAATTATTTTTCTCTATCGAGAAATATGATAATTTTTGGTGATATAATACTTTGCGGATGAGTATTATAAATAATCTGTTGAGAAAATGTTAAAGTTTGCTACTTAGCTAGCTACACATACAACATAATGGTTCCAACTTCCAACCTTGAATATTGTTTAAATTATTAGCACAACATTACTACATAGAGAGAGAAAAAAACCACGTAGAGAACATTAGGAATCCCGTTTTAATAACGCATTTTCTCTACTATAAATAATGACTAATCTGTTGTAAATAAAGAGAGAAAGAGTGGATTAATTGTTCTTATTCATTACATAATGTGCCCTTTATATATAAGGAATTACAAGAGGTATATACCGTCATAGATAAATGAAAATTACAAATCCTAAACCAATAAGGAAAAGGAAATTCTAATCATACAAAGAAAAGAAAAGCCATGAGAAAAGGAAAGTCTAAACCGCTTTTGGTTATGACATTCACTTAAACGGTTCATAACACTCCCCCTTGAATGTTATAACCATTAAGAGCTCGTAATACGCTTTGGATGTTGCCTCGTTAAAACCTTACCAGTAAAACCCAAAGGGATAAACCATGGTTAAGGAAAAAGAGTACAACACGTATTACTCCACTGATTTGTACTTCACTGAAGGTCTTTCAGTCGACGCATCCCAATCTCATGCGTAAGCTTTTTGAATGTAGAAGTCGAAAGTGACTTAGTGAATAGGTCTGCTGAATTGTCACTTGAACGAAATTGTCATATGAAATATAAATATCCTATATAGAATTGACACTCGATTTGTTGAAGAAGCAAAACGATAAATTCTGTTCCCATGGATTTCACAGTTTTCTTTCCAAAAACCTTTTTACATTTATGCATTATTACAAATTGACTTAGTTAAGGCATTTTAATACTATGGAAAAAACGTAATACACTTTACCTAAGGCATTTTTTATTGCTAACAATAATTCCTGAGCACATCTATATAATACCTAAGGCACACGTAAGGCATATTACATATTCTTATTATAACACAGTTTAGTTTTACTAAAATTACAACAATTTTGAATAATATTTTATGAAATAATAAACTTATGGTCACATTTTTTTAATATAGTAAATTAAATCTATGCTAATCATAAAAAGATTTATTGTAATAAAATATTACAATATTTGAATGTTATTTTTATCTAATAATAAACTGATGTAAAATAAATAACTCCTATATACATATCAATAAAATATTTTTTTATTGAAGTTAGTCATCACAAAAAAATATATATTGTTGATACATATAAGCTATATTGAAGTTAGTCATCACAAAAAAAAATATATTGTTGATACTATTACCTAGGAGTATTCTTTTCTTTTACTCTTAATAATATTTTCATTTTATTATCTACAAGGACTAGTATTTTTGAATGAGTCTTGTAATGATCTGAATCGATTTCTGAGATTTAATTACCACCAGATTTACCAAAACCTTTCAAATATTGTAAGAAAAAAAAGAATTATGATTCCGTTGTTTCCTTATAGTTTTTATATATCCCATCTTATCTTTTACCAAAAATGTATATTACCTATTAAAATTGAGCATTTGTCAAAATATAATAACTAGAAAAGATTCTGTATCATATATAACCTTTTTGGTACCATAGTAAACAAATGTATAAACGTGATTAGTGTCAGCTTCCATTACAATCCAAAGCCTCAATTTAAAGAAGAAAAAAAAGAAGAAGGGAGAGGATGACACATCTAGGCAATTACAAGCTGGTGTTCCTGGGAGATCAGGCCGTTGGTAAAACCAGTATCATTACATGTTTCATGTACGGTAACTTTGACACTAATTATCAGGTTCGATTACTCCCAATCTCTTTACATCTCCATGGTTCCATCATTGGAACACATGTTTCAAAAATTAATCAATACAATACCTTTTGTGGTCTTCATTGGTTATTATTGATCATCGACGTGAATGTCTCCTTTTTGATGATCATTGGTGTTACCATTGCCTATTGTGTTTCAATTTTTTGGCAGGCTACAATTGGAATTGATTTTTTGTCCAAAACAATGCGTCATGAAGATACAACTTTTCGTCTGCAATTGTGGTAATTCCATCTTTGTATGCAATCTATTGTGGGAAGTCTCTTATCGATGTTTTGGCTCTGCGTTATGTACAATCATTCACTAGCAATACATATAAGAATAAGATCCATGCAAATATATGTTTCGCAGACATTGCAATGTGTAATTTATCCATGTGTTCAAGATATTGCATATTGTAATAATTGATGCGCAGGGACACGGCTGGACAAGAGAGATTCAAAAGCCTAATACCAAGTTATATCAGAGATTCTTCTGTTGCTGTCATTGTCTATGATGTTGCTAGTAAGCTCTATGAACATTTTTTTAATGGCATTTCATCGATTGAACATTTCAAAACCGGTCTTGTTCTGTCTCCAGTACTCAAATAAATAGTTCTCGCAATGGTGCAGATAAGCAATCATTTATTAACGCCTCCAAGTGGATTGAAGATGTTCGTGCAGAAAGAGGCAATCAAGTCATCATTGCTCTCGTTGGTAACAAACCGATCTTGTTCATCGAAGGTAAGCAAAACTCAAAGTTAGACCAGTGTAGGGGGATCCTGAATTGCTTCATTTATTTGATTAAAATTTTTCAAATGAGGTTGTTCTCGGTGATTCAACAGGCAAGTTTCAATAGAGGAAGGAGATAACAAAGCTCGTGAGCTTGGAGCTTTGTTCATAGAGACTAGTGCAAAAGCTGGATTCAACATTAAGGTAAACAAACACACAAGACAATGGTGATGTATTCTCTTAAGTAAAACCTTAACTAGTTTTTTGTTTTTTTTTTTTACTAGTTTTTTGTTTTGTTTGTTTTGTTTTGAGTGAAAGCCTCTGTTCTGTAAGATTGCGTCGGCGTTACAGGGGACTGAAACACAAACTTGGACGAGACAAGAGGATTTGGTGGATGTGAACCTAAAGCCAATGACCAATTTATCTCACTCAGAGCAGCAACAAGGAAACTGTTCTTGTTAAATGATATATTACATAGCTTTTTAATTAGAGAGTTAGGAAGACAGAAAAAACATAATGTGATTTGATAAAACTATTGTTACAACAACCAAGAGCTTCTTTCCGTATGTGATAGTTTTTGAACCTGAGTGCAGTGATCTTTTTGGAAATTTCAACAGTTCAGTATGTTTGGAACAAGGCCATACAGGGAGAACAAATGAAAATAGATACTGTTTTCTTGATAAAAAAAAAGATATTGTTTTTTCTTGAAGATAAGTATTATCACTGTAATCACAATTGCATCTGAGACATCAAGCTAAAAGACCACACCACATCAGAGTCTTTTAGCTTTCTATAAGGTTGCCTTGCTTATATATTCTATCTGTCTTAGAAACTGGCCACTAACCCACGGAATCTTCAACCATTTGCACCAAGATTCAAGCACTCCTGTCACAAATCAGATTTTTAGGAGACATTTGTCCCCAAAAAAAAGTCGTCCAATTAATCTGTTAATTTTCTAAGCTGACAAACTTCTACCTGTTATTGGATAATGAAAGGAACGTTGAACCTGTTGTTTTAACAAAAGTACAACTCAGTTTTGATTTTGAAAAAACTGGTGTTAGTGGGATTAAACAGTTTGATTAATAATATAAAGGGATTATAATATGATGGGTCGGCGGGTGGGTGGGGGGTAACGACAACGATGGATACTCTATATCTCTTCGAATTAAGATAACACACAGACTTTTCCGTTTTTTTTCTTTTGTTATCTGATTATCCATCGGATCTGAATCCGGATCCGACAACCCGACGGTAAAACGATGTCCAGCGCTCCGTCGGATGATGCGCACTGGTGCTACCACTGCAACAAGCGCGTCGTCGTCGAAACTGTAGACGATTTCGTCGTCTGCTCCGAATGCAACAAAGGCTTCGTCGAATCGATCGATCCGATTCCACGCTCGCCGCCGCTTTCCCCAGATCTGAGGGTAGAAGACTCGAGCATCGGCTCGCATTTCCTCCAGATGCTCCGTCTCTTAACCACGCGCCGTCGCCGCCTCGGCTCGATGTGTTGTCGTACGAAGACGAGTTCTTCGGGTTGGAGATTAATAGCAGAAACGAAATCGAAGACGAAGAGGATGAGGAGGAAGAAGAAGAAGAGGATCGAGGAGGGGAGATGTTCCCGATCACGACGCGATCGATAACCGGAAGAAACCGGATTCTCGATTGGGCCGAGATTCTAATGGGAATCGAGGACAATTCGGATCGGTACGCTGTAAACGCGGCTGATTACGTCGACGACGGAGCTGGTTACGAGGCGCTTCTCCAGAATTTAGCGGAAGGAGACGGTGGTGGGAGGAGAGAGCACCGCCGGCGGCGAAATCGGCGATTGAGGCGTTAGAGACTTTGGAGGTTGGTGATTCTTGTGACAAGATGATGATGGTTGTGGTTTGTGCTGTGTGTAAAGATGCGATGGTGATTGGTGAAACTGTTAAGAAGTTACCGTGTGGGCATTGTTACCACGGTAATTGTATTTTGCCGTGGCTAGGAACGAGGAACTCTTGTCCTGTTTGTAGGTTCCAGCTGAAGACTGATGATGCTGAGTATGAGGAAGAGGAAGAGAGGAAGAAAAGAACCACCACCACTACCTTGACCGACTCTGGCGCTTCTTCTTCTTCTTCTTCCCGTTTCTAATGTGGGAAAGGTCTCTATATTGTATGTGTTGCTTACTCTTTAGATTATAAAACTCTTCTTAGTCTCCGCATTGTTTTGATTGCAAATATCAACACAAAATCCTGATGGGAAGACAGTTTAGAGATGGGTATTTGTGTTGTATCTCTCGATTCTTGATAGTAGGTCGGGTGTGTGTGGTGAGGCCAATGGATAAAACTTGGTCAATTCCCGAAATAACTGATACCAGAAGTTGTAATTCAACAAGTAGCCAGATATTGCAGATCAAGGTTGTTTCAATCTAAAAACACTGGTATTATCATCAAAACAGTTACACTCCTACCACATTTATCACTGCATGTCCAAAAACAGCTTACCGGTGGTTCAGATAGCTGTACGCCTGTACCACAGCGTCAGTGCCTGTTCATAGTATATCATGTAATCTTTTCTTTTTAAATGTGAAGATAAAAATTTGGTAAATAGTTAGTAAAAACAAAAAAAATAATATTTTTTAATACTTTATGACAATATAAGTTTAATCGCCATGATTAATATGTTAAAACAATGATTTTAGCAAAAAAAAAAAAAGAAGAAAACATTTTATAACAAAAGTCAATATACAATGCCATGTGATAAATTTTGGATCATGGGTTTTAAAAAAATTGGGGCCATCACTAAAAGCCCAAAATACGGCCTTGAAAAATGGCGCCATTGACGATAATCAACACACGTGATATAGGACTGGGCGTTCGGGTATCCGTTGGCATTCGGATCGGATTTTTTGGGTTTTCGGATTTTCGGATTTACGCTTCTAGGTCCCATACTAAAATTTTATTAATACGGATCGAGTTCGGATAATAACACTTCGGATTCGGTTCAAAATTGTATTGCATCATAAAACCCATAAAGTAATCATATATCGTACGGATTCGGGTTATATCGGTTCGGTTCGGATATAACCAAAATAAAAAACAAAATTTTTGAAGTAAAACATAAAGAAAAACATCTAAATTAAATAAATTAATCTATCACATATAAAATTGATAAAATAACAATAAAATGATAAATCAAGCATGAAAACAAACATCATTTGTAAACAATATGTATTGCCTTATAGAGAGTAAACTTTTTATTCCAATGAGCAAATTATAAAATACTTGTTTATAACTAATTGTGTGCTTAAAGCATTTATTAGATTTTTAATATTTATTATTATATATAATACCACAAATATTGAATTTAATATTGGAATACTTATATATATTTCAAAATATTTATATTGACTATTAATTTCGGTTTTTTCGGGTTACCCGTTCGGATTCGGTTAATAATACTTCGGGTTCGGATATTTTTTATACCACCCATTCGGGTATTTTTACGTTTTGGGTCGGATAACGGATCGGATTTTTCGGTTCGGGTTCGGTTCGGATTTGGGGTTCCAGATTTTATGCCCAGGCCTAACGTGATATATCACACACTTCACTCTCTCTCTTTCTCCGTTAGCAAAGAGGACGAAAATATCTTCTTCTTCTTCACTGTAGAATCTTTGATGTCGATTCTTATCTCGTCTCCTTCCCTCAAGCTTCTCCGATCACCATCATCTCGTGAATCCGATCGGCGCCGCTTTCTCGGAAACAGGCTGAAGGCGTCGGGCCTCTCAGTCTCCGGCTCCGAATGGATGCCGTTTCGAGTACTTCTGTCTCAAGCATTAGCGTTGGTGAAGACTTTCCACTAGACTACGAGCAGTGGCTACCGTTAACGGATCCGGATAGCCGGAGAAGAGCCGGCGTTTTGCTCCACCCGACGTCGTTTCGCAGTCCTCACGGCATTGGTGATCTCGGGAAGACGCGTTCCGTTTCATCGATTGGCTTCACTCTACTGGCTGCTCCCTTTGGCAGGTGATTTAAATCGAATGTAGATTGATCTTCTAATCATTAGAAGTTCTTCGCCATTGATTGTAAGGTTAGACTAAGAGGATCACTAGTGAACTTTGTTTTGATGAGCAGGTGCTCCTCTTGTTCCTCCAGATGAAGGAGGGTCTCCTTATGCAGGACAGGTTTGTTATTTTTTTTTGTTTGATTGTTTTATTCACTTGTGGAGTTATTAACTTCTTGTTGTGATGGCTACGTCTAGGATGCAAATTGTGGGAATACGTTGTTGATTTCTCTTGATGAGCTTGTGAAGGACGGCTTGTTAATGAAGGATGAGCTCCCACTGCCAATGTGCTAATCTTCTTCTGTATGGTTTTTAAGTAGATTCTATTGTTTTTGTTTGTCTCTCATTCTCAACTCTATATCTATCTAGTGAGGCTGATTCTGTGAACTATCAACTGCTAACAAGTTGAAGAGTCCTTTGATAACTAAGGTACACACAATCTGGCTTTCAAACCATCTCACTCCTCCTATATAGATCTGTTAAAGTTTAAATATTTTGATTTATGTTTTTTTTTTCTTATCTAGAGTTAAATACTAGTGAATGAAGATTATGCGTTGAAGTTTAGTTCCACAAGCTTAATAAATTACTGTGTTTTCAAGCTAAGCTGCCTAGCACAATCTTCTCTATATACGTGTTTAGTGTTTTTGGTGGAAATATTCATCTATTTTTTCTTTGATTATAGCCACTGGTCTGGCTTGAGAATTAAGTTTGATCACTGAATTTTTCTCAGGCAGCAAAGAGGCTTATTGGCAGCAATGGTGAACTGAAGAGAAAATTGCAAGCTTTCCGTATTGACCCCTCTATATCATGTGAGAAATATACAGTCTATATGATTCGTTTGGCTAATCTGAATACCAAGTTCTCACTGAGGATGTCATGTTCACTATGCATAGGTTGGCTTGAAGATGCCGCTTATTTTGCTGCTATAGACAATACTTTAAAACTCATACAGTTGGTTCGAGTGGCCTGAACCGCTTAAAAAAAACCGTCATCTTTCAGCCATGGAAGCTATATACCAAAGTCAAAAGGAATTTGTAAGATCTTTGTGGCTTTTTGCTAACTCCTTGGAAACGTTCTGTGAAAGCCTTTGGGATAACCTCTTCTTCTTTGTTGCAGATAGACTTGTTTATTGCTAAACAATTTTTGTTCCAAAGGCAGTGGCAGAAAGTTCGTGAGTATGCACGGAGTAAAGGAGTCAATATAATGGGGGGATATGCCCATTTATGTAGGATATCATAGTGCAGATGTTTGGGCAAATAAGAAAATTTCTTACTGGTAAGTAAGAGTTTTAAATATGGAGGTAAAAAATGTTGTTGTATGTAAAGGGAGAAAATTTAGAGTTTCCTGAAGGTCGCTTTTAAACTTTTCGCAGAACAGGAAAGGCTTTCCGCTTCTAGTTAGTGGTGTTCCTCCTGATCTATCAGCGAAACTGGTCAACTGTGGGGAAGGTTTTGAAACTACTCTAGTCTCTTACTTTAGATTATTGGTTTGATGTTTGGTTAGTTCTTTTCACCAGAACAACTATGTTCAAGGCCTATGTTTCTTAATCATTTCTCGATAGACAATATTGGAAAATATAGGCGACGTGAATAAGTTGTTGGCTTTTCCTAGACTATTTGTTGTACTTCACAACCCTGCCATAACTTGTTACCCTTCATTCTCTATATTTTCTTACTCAACATGGTATTTATTGACACTTGTCATTCATTGTTTTGAAGCCCTCTTTATGACTGGAAGCGATGGAGAGTGAGCAATTTTCTTGGTGGGTTCATCGGATAAGACGTGCACAGGACTTGTATGATGAATGCAGGATCGATCATTTCAGAGGATTTGCAGGGTTTGGGCAGTCCCTTCTGGTGAGTTAATCTTCAAACTAGAAAAGGGTGACTGATCATATTTATTGGTTACATTATTCGGTTGATAGCTTCACTGGTATGATACTCTGCAGAAGCTAAAGTTGCCACAGTTGGAAGATGGAAGGTACTTTGCTTAACTAACAATGTAACTATAATCAGGTTAAAGAAATGAAGAATTACAAAAGTTGTATTAGTGTAGGTAGGACCTGGAAAGTCTTTATTTGACGCCATTTCAAGCGGTGTTGGGAAGATCAAATCATAGCTGAAGATTTGGTAAGCTCATTTGACTCCGTTACAGAGACAGTCAGTAGTTACATAAAAGTTGACTTACTAAACGTGTGCATCTAGTTTGAAATGAACTTGCTCTTGCGGTAAATTATGTGGAATATGAGATATTGACACCTTGACAAAACATGAGAGTGTTGCTAATGGAGGCTACGTTTTGACACAAGACAGGGAGTCATTACTAAAGATGTAGTTGAGCTGAGGAAATCAATCGGAGCACCTGGAATGGCTGTCCTCCAGTTTGGTAAAACTGCTTGGCTTCCTCATGTTCTTCACTGTCTTTTATCATCTCTCAACCTACTTTGTGATTATTTTTGTGGGTTAATATCAGCTTTTGGAGGGGGTGCGGATAACCCACATTTACCTCATATCATGAAGTGAACCAAGTTGTATACTCTGGAACTCATGACAACGACACTGTAAGTCTGTTTAAGCTTTAAATTGATTTTACTGACTCCGGAAGAAAGTGTATATATCTTTTGATTTTTTTCTTGTTATATAGATTCGAGGGTGGTGGGACACTCTGGATCAAGAAGAAAAATCTAAGTCATTTCACTGATTACTTAACACCATTAAACATATAGTTTATGATTGTAAGACAATCACAAAAGCGATTTTTTCAAGTTACAGGCAATGAATACCTCCTGTCAATAGGTGAAGAAGACGATATATCATGGTCACTTATCAAAGCTGCCTTCTCTTCAGTAGCTCAAACCGCAATCATACCGATGCAAGACATTCTCGGTCTCGGAAGTTCTGCCAGGATGAACACTCCAGCCACTGAGGTTAGTCAATTGCTTTTATCTTTTTTAATTAAAGCTATAGTGAAAATTGGAAAATTTAAAGACGATAAGAGTCGGTTTGTACATTTGAAATACGCAAAGGTGGGGAACTGGGGTTGGAGGATTCCGAGTTCAACGAACTTTGAATCATCTTCAAA
>NW_026015741.1:0-5650 GCF_020379485.1 Brassica napus
GTAAAGTCAAATCTAGTCTGTACTATGTCTATGAAAAAGTAATTATTAATCGGTTTATTATTCAAACCAACGTCGTTAAGAGATTTTAAGAATGTTGACTACGATGAAAGATGGACCCATATGAATTGATTTGATTATTTTTTTTTTGCTTTTATGGGTTGTTAACTGAAGATAAGCTGATCTGACTTGTAGTCAGTATCAGCAGCGCCAGGATTTTTTTGTTTAAGCTGATGTACATGTATATATTTATTGAAGCAATCCAATAAGTTGAGTCCACGTTTGGTGTAAGGTCGGTCTATCGGTTCTGTAGAATTTTATAATCGATTAAATCAGTTATTTAATTAGTTAATTGAGGTTACGTTTACGGGTAAGGTCGGTTTGAATTAAGCATAATGGTTGATATAATAAATATCTTGTATGATATGCGTGTAAAGAAATGGTTGCATTAAGGAAGTGTCCAATTTTAAATCAGAGCTTTCAAAAGTAGATAAAAAATTGATTTCTATTTTAATAGATTAGATGGTATGATTTTCAAAAAAAACTTTGTATGCTGTGAAACTAGAGAATAAAATATGTATTCTTATTAATCAACATATGCAGTCCTTTATATATATAGAATTACAAATATAAAATAGTACAAATAGATGAATAATTGAAACATATGTCGACTCTCCTCTCCTCTAGACATGCATTGGCTCACTCTCCCTCTCTCTAGCAATGGGCCGGTTATGAACCGGACCGGTTATGGACATCCACAATATGATTTATACAATTCTCCTTGATGTCATAACCATAAGGAATTCTAATAGCTTTTAGATGTTCAGCCGGCTCACTCTCTCCTCTCTAGCAAGGAGCCGGTTATGGACATGCACAATACGATTTATACACTCCCCTTGGATGTCATAACCATACAGAATTCGTAATACGCTTTAGATGTTGCCTCATTAAAACCTTACCAGGAAAACCCAGTGGGACAAAACCATGGTGAAGGAAAAGAGTACAACACGTAATTACTACGTCACTCCCCTGTTCTGAACATCACTGAAGGTCTTTCATTCAGCCTACGCATCCCAATCTGATGCATGAGCTTTCTGAATGTGCAAGTCGGAAGCTGAGTTGTCGCTGGAACGCACTTGGACTACTTGGACCTCGCCGATTTTCTGAAGTTCATGCGTGAAGAAGAACTTGGGCAATATGTGCTCGTCATCCGGTCTCCTTTGATGTAGCCATCCTTAAGCTGAGCAATGCATGCTGCATTGTCCTCATACATCACGGTTTGATGCGTTCTGCCTTCGGACATCCCACAATCAACTCGTATATGGTGGTTCATGGACCGTAACCACACACACTCGCAGCTGGCCTCATGAATGGCTAAGATCTCCGAATGGTTTGAAGATGTGGCGGCGATCGTCTGCTTCATGGAACGCCATGATATGGCCGTTCCACCATGTGTAAACATATAGCCTGTCTGTATCGAGCATTTTGTGGATCCGAAAATAACCTGCATCAGCCAAACAACTAAACCTTCTTTGTTTTGGTTAGTATAAAATAGACCCAAGTTTTTCGTTCCTTGCAGGTAACGAAGAACATGTTTAATCCGTTCCAGTGCATTTGGGTTGGACAAGAGCTAAATCTAGATAATATATGATTCACGGCAAAACATATATCTGGTCGTGTGTGATAGCCAGATACATCAAAGCTCCTATGGCACAGAGATATGACACTTCGGGACCAAGACATCTTCATCGTCCATCTTAGGACGGAACGATCAGTGAGACGAACGGATCGTGTCCAAGGCCGAGGGACCTCACGACCAGGGGACTAGATAATGAGTGAGACTCAGCCATATTAAATCTCTTGACTTGTTTCTGTATATGCCATTTGATGCACAAGGATTCCATCTTTAATGTACTCAAGTGTAATCCCAAACAAAATTTCGTTTTTCCTAGATCTTTCATCTCAAATTCTTTCTTAAGATATTCAACTGTTTGGGAAATCTCTCCAGAGGTTCCTAGGATATTCAGATCATCAACATACACTGCTATGATCACAAATCCTTTATTTTCGAATTTCTTTATGAAATACATGGACTGATCGGGTCATTCTTATATCCTCTATTTCAGTAGTTACTCACTTAGTCTATTGTACCACATTCGATCTGATTGTTTCAATCCATAAAGTGACTTATTCAACTTTATACAATGTTGTTCTCGAGAACTCGATTTGTTTTCAATTCAATACCCTCTGTGAATTTCATATATATATCATTATCCAGTGGACCATATAAGTATTGCAGTTACTACTCCATTAATTAACGCAAGTCTAATTCTTCTCTTATAGCCAGACTTATCAGGAATCTAAAAGTAGTAGCATCCACCACAGGGAGTATGTCTTCCTCACAATCTATTCCTCGTCTCTTGAGAATCCTTGTGCAACAAGCCGTGCTTTATATCTAACGATCTCACCATGTTCGTTTCTTTTTCTCTCACAAAGACCCACTTATGGCCGACTAGTTTTATATCATATGGTGTCCGGACTATTGGTCCAGATACATCTCTCTTCTTGAAGAGTTTAACTCCATGTTTATATCTTCTTTTCCATTTGATCCAATCTGATCGTTGAGTGCACTCATAAATAGACGTGGGTTCATGATCCTCATTATCATCCATGATTTCAAGTGGTACATTGCATGCAAATATATCATCAATATCGACATTCTTTCTGTTCCATTGTATCCAGACAAGACATAATTATTGAGATCTCATTATTATCAGGACCTTCAGTACCTTGAATCTTGGCGTCCCAAGAAACATGATTAGATACATCAGGGCCAGCCGCATCTAAGATCTATGATCGGTCGCGATCGCTATTAGGGTTTTTGGGATCGGCCGCGGCTAAGTCTCGGGATTTAGGAACGGCCGCTGTCGCGTCTAGGGTTTCAACAACCTCGGTTTTCATTATCTGCACCATTCTTAGTTTCCGAGGGTCTTATCTTTGGAACCTGTTGGTCTACCACGTTTCAAACGTTGTCTAGACTCTGTAGCAACTTGATTGTGTCCCTCTTGAACATCAATTCTTATTGGTGCATTAGCAGCTGGTATATATGACTTAGTCACTTTTTTCGGATCAGCAAAGAAATCTGGCAATTGATTAGCTAGCTTTGTAAATGTATAATCTTTTGGACTTCTAAATCACATTCCTGAGTCCGAGGATTTGCCAAGATAAGGATGTTTGATTCCATGTGATTTTTTTACCAGTTTATTGCTATCTCCCCCTAATGTTGGATGTTCGGATTCATCAAAGTGATAATCCGCATACCTGGCCTTAAATAAATCACCTGTAGTTGGCTCAAGGTATTTTTAATCGTGGGAGAATCATATCCAACATATATCCCCATCCTCCTTTGAGGTCCCATCTTTGTTCTCTGTGGTGGTGCAATTGGCACATAGACGGCACAGCCAAATGTCTTTAGATGGGATATGTCTGGCTCATGCCCGTAAGCAATTGTAATGGGGAAATCTATGTTCACTAGACAGTCATATACGAATCAGTTCGGCGTGTGCAAGACCGCATGTCTCCAAGCTGTGGCCGGAAGCTTAGACCTCATAAGCAATGGTGTAGCTATGAGCTGAATTTGTTTTATGAATGATTCGACCAAGCAGGTTCTGTGTATGTACATGTGCCACAGAGTGTCCACACTTACCCCATGGACATACAGTAATCATTAAACACTTGGGACGTGAATTCACCAGCATATCAAGACGTATACTTTAAAGGAAAGTCTGAAAGTGTGTTCTCAAACGAATGATCTGAGCAAGCAATCTCTCGCAAAGTTTTGTGAGATGATAGGAGAAAGACGTGCGGCCATCTCGTGGACGCATCAATCAGGACCATGTAATATCTAAACGTCCCACAAGTGGGTGTATTGGTCCACAGATGTCTCCTTGTATTCTTTCCAGAAATTTATTGTTTCCTTAGTCACTTTGACTGGTGATGGCCTAACAATGAGTTTTCCTTGTGAACATGCTACACACTTTAGATTCTTAGGAACAACTCTTTTCTCTGGCCATTAATGTTCAAATATCAACTTTTGCATCATGGTCGCACCAGGATGACCAAGCCGGTCGTGCCAAGAGTAAAATTCTCGGTGGCCTTTTTATTAAATGGTATTTTGGCCTCCATCATATTGACCTTGGCGTGGTAAGCCATTAGAGAGTGCATTATAGTCTCTAAGACTTTCTTATGCCTTGGCCGATCTCAAGATCTGAAGGGACTCTTTGTTCCCTTCGCCCTTAGTCTCAATATGAAAACCATTCATTCGAATGTTCTTTAAAATCAATATGCTTCTCTTAGAGCTGGGTGAATACAATGCATCAGATATCTCTAGATGCGTACCCTTAGAAACAGGATGTTAGCCTGGTCGTAGCCCTCTATGAGACTAGCTATACTCGCAATAGTATTGATATTTTGCGTTTTTCATTGTTAGGTTTAAGAAATATCTTTTGTCTCTTAAGATCGGTGCGCTTGACCCACTGTCCACACGAAATACATCCATATCATCTTTCATTCTGTAATACAGATTATAGAATGATACTTTTAGAGACTCGTATAAAACTTTCATTCATTAGTTTATAAAAAAAACAAGTTCAAAGCAATCAAAATAGAAAACATAAAGCAAGAACACAAAACATAGATGTCGAATTCAACTTCATCTTTTAAACAATCTGAAGTTTCATAATCCATAAGATCATCTCGTTCATGGTTGAAATCTCTCACCATCTTGATAGTCATGTCGCTTCGGGATTCTTCTCTTTCAAACTCTCTTTGTAGAGCCGCAACGAGATGTTTGGGAGTCCTCTACATTTCTTAGCCCATTGATTGCCCATACCACATCTATGACACACAGATTTGGTCGAGCTTTGTGGCTTAAATGATGTACCACGGCACGCCATGTACCACGGCCTCTAAAAGAGTTTTCCTTGGCCACGACCATATGAATTATAATTGCCTCGGCCTCGACCAAAAAATTTCGGCCTCGACCACGCCATGCCATTTTTCCACGGCCACGGCCGTGTTGGCTATCACCTGGACATGGTTTGATTCTTTCTTAGCTTCTACGGCCGCATGTGCCTCAGGTAATGGGGGTTGCTCCAGGGGTCTCAATTCACTGTTCCTCATCAACAGCTCATTGTTTTGCTCAGGAACAAGAGACAAGAGATCAGATTAGCATAAGTTGTGAAGCCCTTCTCACGGTACTGTTATTGTAACACACATTGCTTGTGTGGAAAGTGGAAAAGGTTTTCTCAAGCATATCCTTATCTGTTATATCCCCCACCACACAGTTTAAATTTGAAACTATCTTAAATGGGCTGAGTTATACTCATCCACGGACTTATAGTCCTGGATTCTGAGATTCCTCCAATCATACATAGCATTTGGTAATAACTTGGTTTTTCTTTGGTGATCATATCTCTTTTCAACTCTAACTCTGTCCAAAGGTCTAGAGGATTCTCAATAGTCAATACTGATCTTTGAGACTCTCAATAGATGATGGCGTATAATCAATTAGCACTATATCTATCTTCTCTCACTTGCATTATTGTCTTCGGTGATACATTCACCGAGTCCCTTGGATTTCAAGATATCTTAG